>NW_007097990.1:119109-126787 GCF_000164805.1 Carlito syrichta | reverse complement strand
TTTGATTTATTGTAGAGATGAGGTCTCTCCAAGTTGCCCAGGCTGGTCTTGAACCCCTGGCCTCAGGCAATCCTCTTGCCTCTGCCTCCCAAAGTGCTGGGATTACAGGCGTGAGCTACCACACCTGGCTATTTTTTATCCAAGTTTTAAAACAAAGTTTATTAGAGAAAGAAGAGAGGAAGGAGATATGCCAGAACTGGCATGGGTGAGAAAAACTGCCTCTCTTGGACATTTTAATTAATTAATATGCTCCAATTTACACTTATTAAAAAAGAAAGAAGCCGGGCTCGGTAGCTCAGCCTGTAATCCTGTGCCTTTGGGAGGCTGAGGTGAGTGGATTGCCTGAGCCCGCGGGTTCGAGACCCGCCTGGGCAGCAAGACCTCATCTCTACAAAAAATCAAAAAATCAGTCGGGCATGGTAGCGCATACCTGTAATTCCGGCTACTCGGAAGGCTGAGGCGGAAGGATCGCTGGAGCCCAGCAGGTCGAGGCTGCAGTGGCCGGGAGCGGCCTCTGCACTCCAGTCTGGGCGACTGAGTGAGACTCCAACTCAAAAAAAAAAAAAAAAAAAAAAAGAGAGAGAGAGAGACTCCTTAAGCCAAAGCAAAGAGAAATACAATGTATACTATTTAATTTTATGCACTTATTATTTAAAGATTACCTAATTTTGAGCTGAGCTCAGTGGCTCAGCCTGTAATCCCAGCACTTTGGGAGGCTAAGGCGAGCTCGTGGGCTCAAGACCAGCCTGGGCAACTTGGCAAGACCTCATCTCTACAATAAATAAAAAATTAGCCAGGCATGTTAGTGCATGCCTGTAGTTCTGGCTACTTGGAAGGCTGAGGCGGAAGGATCGTCTCAGCCCAGCAGATTGATGCTGGGGTGGCTGTGAGTATACCACTGCACTTCAGCCTAGGTGACAGCCTGGGTGACAGCCTGGGTGACAGAGTGAGACTCCAACTCTAAAATAAAGGTTACCTAATTTAAAAATAAACAACCCAGTCAGTGAAAGGGAAGGAGGGAGTATGCTCCTGACACAAGGTACTAGGAATTGTTACTGATTTTTACCTCAGGGAACTCTCATAGGACAGGGAGGAGAATGGATCAGCCCTAAGTGGTCCACCCATATACTAGATATGGCTCAGCCATGGAAAGGGATAGTGCTCTGACACAGGCTACCATGTGGATGGAACAGAGAACACGGTGCTAGGAAAGAAGCCAGGCATCAGATTCATTTATACAAACGAAATGTCCAGAACTTGCAAATCCAGAGATGGAAGGAATTTGTGGTGCCAAGGGCTGGGGAAGGGAGGAGGTGTGACTGCTCCTGGGGACGGGGTTTGTTCTGGGGTGACGGAAATGTTCTAAAATTGATGTGATGCTGCATGATTGTGACTTCACTAAAAGCTGCTGACCTGAACAACGAAGTGGGTGAATTATAGGGTAAGTGAATTCTACCTCAATAAAGCAGGTACACAAACAGGGAAGAGGCAGCTGAGATGCAGGGAGGCTCTGGTCATGCAGCCAGGCTGGTCTGGGTCTGGCTCGCTCTGGAAAACGCTGTGGGGGCCCCATGCTACTCCGGGGTCCCCATGGGGTCGCCTCTGAACAGGACCTGGGACCCCCCACCTTGAGCCTCTGCTTGAACGAGGTCGGTCAGGAAAGGGCTCAGGCCCCAAGCACGACTCCCTTCCCTTCCCCACCACTCAGACGGGCCACGCGGCCTCCTGGGAGTGCCTCCTTGTGATGCAGCCCCATTCTAACCACTCTCAGAGCTTCAGGACACAGGACAGCCTGCAGGAAACGCCAGGCACTGGGGTCGTGGTCGTCTCCATGGCCAGTTCCAAAGGGGGGCCCAGGACTGAGGAGAACTCTGTGGGGCTGTCTCTACATGGGATACAGCTGTCAGGCTGACTTCCCCTCACCTCGGAAGTCCCTGAGTCTCTGGGTGCGGGCGTTGACCATCTTCTTCTCCTCTTCAGCCTCGCTGAAGGGTACTTCCTCCTCGTCGGGGCAGCTGCAGGGAGAGAGGACAGGTGGGCAGTGGTGCCTCACAGTCTGGCCGGCCTCTGGCATAGATGCTAGCTCTGCAGAACCAGCTGCCAAGATCATCCCTGGCTTTGAGAGTGACTTAGCTTTGGTCAATGGTTTGGGAGGAGAAGAGACCTACTGGCATGTGTCCAGCCTCAGAGAGAAACCAGGCAGCAGTTTTCAGTGCCTGGTCATGCCTTGGAGAAGGAGTCCAGGGAATAGCACGCTAGCCAGGGATCTGCCAGCCACGAGGGGGAGGCTGTGAGCCCTATAGAGTCCCAAGAGAGTGTGGAGCAGGGGAAGGCCTGGAAGCCTCTAGACATCAAGAGAGGGAGGGAAGGATATCAAGACAGGGCTGGGGTCTCCAGGGGTACTCAGCCTGAGGAGAAAGGACAAGATGCCACACCCTGCCCCCAATAGTCTGGCCCCAGACTGTGGGTGCGCAGACAGCCCTCATGGCCGATGGATAAGAAGAGCAGTGGCTGATGGGTAAGCGGGTCCAGATCCAGTCCCTGGCCAGAGACATCTGGGCCTTGGAGCATCTGACAGGTTGAGCCGTGTTAGAAGGCGCCAGAAGGGCGTCCTGCATCCCAAGCTGGGATGAGGGCATGTGGGTCACAGCTGGCTGGCTGACCATCAAAGCTGAGAGTACACCCACCAGTGGGGAGTGCACCTGGACTGCTCACCTCTCCACAGCCCTCCGGATATGGGCCATCCAAGCGTTCCTGTCCTCCTTGGAGCTGGTGTAGATCTCGTACATCTCGGGACCTTGCAGGGAGGCGCTGATCAGAAACATGGCTTTCTCCTCGTTAGCCACCTCCCTCACGATGAGCTTCTGGAGAGAGATGACAGGTGGCTTCGAGTCCTATAAGGGTAAAACAGGGTGGGGATGTCACCTTTTACCCGCTGTACCTGGACAGCAGCAAGATCCCAAGACTTGGGGGAGGGGTCTAGGAGGGGATGTTGTCCACCCTGTTTCTTTCTTTTTTTTTGAGTTGGAGTCTCACTGTCGCCTACCCTGTTTCTTTCTAAACAATTCAAAGCAGAAATATTTAGCCAGGCATGGTGGCTCACGCCTGCCATCCCAGCACTTTGGAAAGTTGAGGCAAGAGGATTGCCTGAGCCCACGGGTTTGACCAGCCTGGGCAACTTGGCAAGACCGTGTCTCTACCATAAGTCAAAAAATTAGCTGGGCATGGTGGCATGCGCCTGTAGTTTCAGCTACTTGGAAGCCTGAAGCAGAAGGATCACCTGAGCCCAGCAGTTTGAGGCTGTGGTGGCCATGAGAGTACCACGGCACTACAGCCTGAGTAGCAGAGTGATACTCCAACTCAAAAACAAAACAACAAAAAAACCAAAGCAGAAATATTTTATCATCTGGGGGAAAAAGCACATGACTGTAATATATCCTAGTATGCTTTTTTTTTTTTTGAGTCAGGGTTTCACTGTCACCCAGGCTTGACCAGCTGGGTGCAGCAATCCTTCTGCCTAAGCCTCCTGAGTAACTGAGACTACAGGTGTGCGTCACCACGACCGGCTAACCTGATTTGTTGCAGAGACAAGGTTTTGCTGTGTTGCCCAAACTCCTGGGTTTACCAATCCCCCCACATCAGCCTCCCAAAGTGAACCACCATGTCCCTGGTGTCCTTTTAATGTGTCAATTCAATATGCTTAACATTTAAAAAATAATCACTAATGCACGTATACACTACAAAACTTAAAAGATAAAACAGTATATAACAACAAACAGATCTTTCCTCTCTCCTTGTGCCACAGGCCACCTGGAGGCAATGGGTATTTCTCTTCTGTCGTGCATCCTTCAAGAGAGAATGCTAGCTGGGCATGGTGGCTCATGCCCATAATCCCAGCATTTTGGAAGGTGGAAGTGAGAGGATTACCTGTGCCTAGGGGTTTGAGACCAGGCTGGGCAACTTGGTGAGACCTCGTCTCTACAATAAATAAAAAATTAGCTGAGCATGGTGTTGCATGCCTGTAGTTCCATCTACTAGGAAGGCTGAGGTGGAAGGAGAGCCTGAGACTAGCAGGTCGAGGCTGTGGTGGCCGTGAGCGTGCCACTGCACTTCAGCCTGGGTGACAAAGTGAGACTTCAATTCAAAGAGAGAGAGAGGTAATGTATGCTACAATGGACCAGCAAAATGCACATTTTAACTGGCTGTTGTGGGTTGAATTGAGTTTCCCAAATTGATATGTTGAAGTCCTGACACCCAGCACCTCTGAGTGTGCCAAGGTAAAACGAAGTCACCAGAATGGGCTCTAATGTAATCTGACTGGGGTCCTTATAAGAGGAGATTAGGACACGGACATGCACAGGGGAAAGACCTTATGAGGACACAGAAGGCAGCCACCTGCAAGCTAAGGAGAGAGGCCTGGGAGCACCAACCCAGTCGACACCTTGACCTTGGACTTCAGCCTCTAGAAAGGTGAGACAATCCATTTCTGGGGCCTAAGCCACTTAGTCCATGGGTCTTTGCTGTGGCTCCCCGAGCAAACTGATACTCTGGTTAGAACACACCAGTTTTCCCCAGATCACCATAGGAGGAACAGCCCCAGACATTCCTGGTTTGTTTTCCCATTTCAAATCCCTGGCGCCTGAACCTCTAGTGTGATACTGCTGTTCCCTCCAAAATAAATTATTCTAGAGTCAGTCATGTGGAGCTCTGCTTGTCAACCCTCTGGTTTGATCCAGGAAGCCCACCGCCTAAAACTTCTGAGGAAATTCACCTGACAGTGCAAGCAAATATTCTGTTGTTTCTTCTAGAAAAACCTGATGTGCCTGACAACAAAAGATAGAGGAAACAAAAATACACGATGGGGCCCCAGTCGATCCTTCTACCTCCACCTCCCAAAGTGCTGGGATTACAGACGTGAGCTACTGTGCCCGGCCTAAGATACAAAAAAGGGCAGGCAACTGTATAGCACGATGCTGCTGGCCGGGCAGTGGTGGCTCACGTCTGTAATCCCAGCACCTTGGGAGGCTGAGGTGGGAGGACTGCTTGAGTCTAGGAGTTGGAGACCAGCCTGGGCAACACAGTGAGACCTCATCTCTAAAAAGAACATTAGAAAATTAGCCAGGTATGGTGGTGTGCACTTGTAGTCCCACCTACTCCCACTATACTCCAGCTTGGGTGATAGAGTGAGACTCTGACTCAAAAAACAAACAGATAACCTCCCCCTACCCACTGCTGCAGAACAGACGTGCTGAGATGGGAGACAGGTTCATGCCATGATGAATTGGAACAAAAAAACAGGTTTTAAAGGAATATGAAAAGTACAAATAACAGTGTTTTAAACTACATGGATTCTTTTTTTAAAAAGCGAATTAGGATGGGGGCAGTGGCTCATGCCTGTGATCCTAGCACTGTGAGAGGCCGAGGTGGGAGGATCACTTGAGCTCAGGAGTTTGAGATCACCCTGGGCAATGCAGCAACACCTTGTCTCTACAAAAAAATTAAAAAATTAGCCAAGTGTGGTGGTACACGCCTGTAGCCCCAGCTATTCCAGAGGCTAAGGTGGGAGGCCTGAGTCTATTAGGTTGAGGCTGTGGTGACTGTGCCACTGCACTGCAGCCCGGGAGACAGAGCAAGTCTCTGACTAAAAAAAAAAAAAAAAAAAAAATTAATTAATTACTTTTTAGAGACAAGGTTTCACTCTGCCACCGAGGCTGGAGTGCAGTGGTGCGATCATAGCTCACTGCAGCCTCGAACTCCTGGGCTCAAGTAATCCTCCTATCTCAGCCTCCCAAGTGCAGCTGGGACTATAGATGCATGCCACCATGCCCGGCTAATTGTTTTATTTATTGTAGAGATGGGGTCTTGCTATGTAGCCAGGCTAGTCTCAAACTCTGGGCCCCAATTAATCTCCCTGCCTCGGTCTCCCAAAGTGCTGGGATTACAGACATGAGCCACTGTGCCCAGCCTAAAATACATGTATTCTATCACTGGAGACCCCAGGAACTGGCAAACTATAGTCCATGGGCTGAATCTGCTTACTGCCCAGCTTTGTAAATAAAGTTCTATTGGCACCTAGCCATGCCTGTTCATGTAGGCACTCTCTATGGAGGTTTTCACAATGCAGTGGTAGCGTTGATTAGTGACAACAGAGACCTTGTGAAGCCAAGATTATGTACCTGGCTTTTGTAATATACATGCCATAAAGATGGGCCAACCAGACATCCCAAGACAGAGATAACCAAGTTGGTGGCTTTGGGTGTCAGGAATTCAAATGATCTTTATTTTCTCCTTTGTGCCTCTCTGAATGATAAGTTTTCTGGAACAAAGTGACACCAGGTGAATGGTCTGTCTGTCTCTGCATCTTGAGGGTTGGAGACATGTCACTTTATGTCTCTCCTCTGACCAGAGCCACATTCTCTTGGGATACACAGCGGCCTGTCTGGTGTAACTTCAGACAAGTCGGGGAGCATCCCTGAGCCAGGCTCTCATGATGTGGGACGAGCATGCAGGGCCAGTCAGTGCAGTGGATCATCAATGCCGCACCACCCATGGGTGAGCACATGGGCAGCTCACAGGTGTGCTGGGGAAGATGGGACAACTGGATGAACCAGCCTGACTCAGTATGCAAGGGACAGAGTGGGAGGAACGGGCAATGGGGGCTGGGAAACATCCTGAGAACCTACTTCAAGCTTTTGGGCAAGAGACAAGATTTTAACAGTCTAGTGACAAAGACTGCCTTCCTCTCCAGGTGGACCGGAAGAAAACAGGTTCCTTAAGGCCTTTGGTGGCTGGTGCCCACGGGGGGGTGGGGGGGGAAGGGCCTGATCCCCCCCCCGCAGGGGTTTCTGTCTGTGTTGTTAGCCACCAAAGGACCTGTGAGCCGCCCTAGGCCAGCAGGGGAGGAAGCCAACTTCAGGTAGACACAGACCTAGGCGGGTAGGGCCACTGAAGCCCTGGCAGTACTTGGATACCATGACCCTGTCTTTGGGGTCAGCATGGTCACAGCTCACAGAGCAGCAGCCGCCTGAGCTCGGGTCCTCAGATGGAGCCAGTAAGCCCTTGGGAAGAAGGGAGATGTTCTCTCGGCCACACAGGCTGTCACTTTCCACCCTCAGGAGGCTGGTGTGTTTCTAGGGGCTCGGAAAATGGTCAGGAAACCCAGAGGTGAGTCCTGAGTGCTCTCTGGTTTGGAACTGCAACTTGAAAGCAGGGCTCAGAGCACACCTGGGCAGTGAGTGGGATGCTTGGGGACACTGACCAGCTGGCCTAGTGGCACTCTCTAACCACATGGGGGCCCTTCAGGGCTGGGCCTACAGCAGGCAGGCCCACGACTGCATTCAGATGGCAGCTGTGTGTGTTTGGAACCCTGGAGCCAAACCTGAGATGTCCTGATGCCAATGCCTTGGGTTTCTGTTCAGAAGTCAACAACTCAGCGTGCCCTCCTGGTTTGTACTGCAGTATTTCAGAGATCAGAGAGAAGGGTGCTGGTTCGGCCACCTTGTTTTTTTTTGGTTTTTTTTTGAGTTGGAGTCTCACTCTGTCGCCCAGACTGGAGTGCAGTGGCCGCTCCGGCCACCGCAGCTCAACCTGCCGGGCTCCGGCGATCCTTCCGCCTCAGCCTTCCGCCTCAGCCTTCCAAGCAGCCGGAATTACAGGCATGCACTACCATGCCCGGCTG
>NW_007097990.1:92476-119038 GCF_000164805.1 Carlito syrichta | reverse complement strand
CGGCTGATTTTTTTTTGATTTATTGTAGAGATGAGGTCTCGCTGCCCAGGCGGGTCTCGAACCCGCGGGCTCAGGCAATCCACTCACCTCAGCCTCCCAAAGGCGCGGGATTACAGGCTGAGCCACCAAGCCCGGCTCACCTTGTTTTTATATACTCCTGGCTGCCTGCACCCATCCTACTTGCACATAACCTCCCTTTGGCCATCAAGTAGCCAGGCTGCAGTAGTTCTCTGTCAGCTGGCACCCACCAATCCCAGGGGGAACCTAGCACTCCCAACATGGTGCCCCCAATCCAGGATGGTGCCTAACACTCCAAGATGGCAACCACTAATCCCAGATGGTGCCCACTGATTCAAGATGGTGATGGTGCCACCACTCCAAAAGGGAACCCACCAACCAAGATGGTGTTGGCCAGGATTCTGGGGCCCATGAGTCCTTGCCAGAGGAAGAGCCACAGAAATGCAGAGAGAAACTGAGGCTGGAAAGGCTGTTAGGATGGACACCAAAGCCTTCTGTCAGACGAGACAGGACTCACATTCCTGGAAAATTCTGCTCCTGCCTGCCTGGAGCCTTCTGGAAGGGCCTGGGATGCACAGGGTAACTCCTGGGTGCACCACTGATGTAGCCCCTCCAGCCAGCCCTCCATGGGTGGCTTCAGAGCACCTTCCAAGGTTCAGCAAGCAGGGACCTTTGCCTGAAGGGACAAGATACATACCACTGATGCAAAGACATATTTCTGATCCTTTTCTTGTAGCAGCAAAAGCACGTCAGTCAGCAGGACAGCAAGAACATCTGAGGAGACAGCACAGAGGACGTGTCTTAAAGGTTGCGTGGCTGGGTCCTGCTGGCAGTATCATGGACACCAGTACCCAGGAGGGAATGGACGCTTCCTTCCTGCCTCATTCCATTACCCTTCTGGGTTTCAACACCTAGCACCCACAAGTGGCCAGAGCCTCATCTGAGACATCCCTTCAGTGTTTGGAGCTTAAGCCGTGGCTCCTGCCCGTGGTCAGGCTGCACTGCCCCGACAGTTCTTTTTGCCGTAATGGCAACTTCTGAGTCTGGCACTGGAGTACTCCCCTGATTTCCCAACATGGACCGACTCCTCTGTTCTCCCTGTGACTTGAGCTACTGCAGTGACCTGGGCAAGGACTGGTCTCAGTCCCCTCGTGCCCCCAAGCTCACTCAGTGCCTTGCCCCTATATGGACAGCTTACACAGCAAGGCATGTGCAGATTCTGAACTCAGTTTTGGTGGGAATGTTTGGTTGCAGGCAGTGTACAAATCACCTTTTAAGGGAGCTGCTTCTGACACCCTTGTCTAAACCAGGTATGCTCTCTACACTCAATTCTTTCGCACTGTAGCCTGCTGGCTTGCTTTAAAGCATTTGCCATGTCTGTGTTTTGTCTGCTTGTCTTTCTCTTCTGGTCCCCTGGCTGAAGTCCAGGAGGGCAGGGGCCAGGCCTCATCTGGTCAGGTGTATTCCCACCACTCAGCTCGGTGCCTGAATCTTATCTGTGCAATACACATCCACTCAAGTGACACACAAACACAGGCTGTCACTTTCCACCCCGAGGAGGCTGGGATGTTTCTAGGGGCTCGGAAAATGGTCAGGAAACCCAGAGGTGAGTCCTGAGTACTCTCTGGTTTAGAACTGCAACTTGAAAGCAGGGCTCAGAGCACCTGGGCAGTGAGTGGGATGCTCGGGATACTGATCAGCTGGCCTAGTGGCACTCTCTGACTACACAGGGACCCTTCAGGGCTGGGCCGACAGCAGGCAGGCTGACGGCAGGCAGGCCTGCAACTGAATCCAGATGGCAACTGTGTGTGTTTGGAACCCTGGAGTCAAACCTGAGGTGTCCTGATGCCAATACCTTGAGTTTCTGTTCAGAATTCAACAACTCAGTGTGCCCTCCTGGTTTGTACTACAGTATTTCAGAGACCAGAGAGAAGGGTGCTGATACAGCCACTTTGTTTTTATATACTCCTGGCTGCCTGTGCCCATCCTACTTGCACATAACCTCCCTTTGGTCATCAAGTAGTCAGGTTGCAGTAGTTCTCTGTCAGCTGGCACCCACCAACATGAGAGAGAACCTAGCACTCCCAACGTGGTGCCCCCAATCCAGGATGGTGTCTAACACTCCAAGATGGCAACCACCAATCCAAGATGGTGCCCACTGATCCAAGATGGTGATGGTGCCTCCACTCCAAAAGGGAACCCACCAACCAAAATGGTGTCCACTAATACAAAAGGGCACCTAGCACTCCCAACATGGTGCCCTCAATCCAGGATGGTGCCTTGCCTAACACTCCAAGATGGCAACCAGCAATCCAAGATGGAGCCCGCTGATCCAAGATGGTGAGACCATGCCTAGAGGGTACCCACCAACCAGGATGGCACCGACGAGTCCAAGAGGGCACCCACAACTCCAAGATGGCACTCACCATGCCAAGATGATACACACTGATCCAGGATGATGTCACCAATCCAAGACAATGCCACCAATCCAAGTCAGTGCCACCAATCCAACATGCCACCCACTGAACCAAGAGGATGCCCACCACTCTAAGATGGTGCATACTGATCTAGGATGGTATCATCAATCCAAGATACTGCCACCAATCCAAGATGGCACAATAATCCAAGATAGTGCTATTGATCCAAAATGGTCCCATGGATCTAAGATGGTGCCATGGATATAAGATGGCACCACTGAACCAGGATGGCATCACTGATCCAAGATAGTACCTAACACTCAACACTCCAGACGGTGCCCACTGTTCTAGGATGGTGCCACCAATCCAAGATGATGCCACCATCCCCAAGATGGTCAATCTAAGCCACTGCTACTAATCCAAGATGGCACCCACCACTCCAAGACAGTGCCCACTGATCCAGGATGGTGTCAGCCATCTAAGATCCAACATGATACCACCACTCCCAAGACCGTGCGACCACTTCAAGATGGCACCTACCACTCCAAGACAGTGCCCACTGATTCAATATGGCGCCCACCAGAGGTGGCCAGAAGCAGGCCTTTACCTTTCAAGCGCCCTGATGTGGTCTTCCAGCACAGTGTGCCCTCCAGATGGAGTTGCCTCTGAAGCATGTCCTCCTTGCGGAAGGTGAGTCCATTCTTGAGTTTGCTGGAGGACTTCAGGTCCATCTTCCCTGTGATCTCCCTGAGGCGCTGACTCTTCTCACACTCACTGACCTTGGTGTCCACTTGTGAGATGATGTCTTTGATGAGGTTCAGGGCCTGGGTCAGGTCTTCGTAGTCCTCGGTGTCAGCTGCCACATACAGCAGAGTTAGCATCTTTGTGTTCATGAACACAACAAAAGCAGACACACTACAGAAGGGTGGGTGGGATGTGTGAGGAGGGTTCCCTGAGGCCACCATGCAGAGGACCTTTAAGAACCACCTCCCAACTATGATCTACTGAGATGTAAATGGGTCTCAAAAATAAATGCAACACTTCAGAGTTTCCTTTTAACCCCGTTAGAGCTTCTGTTGAATGCGGAAGCTCAGATGCAATTCAAGTGATAAAACCACTCTGCCCAGCTCCGCCAGCCACTACTCAGTAAACAAACTCCCTGTGTCTGCTACCCTTTCTTAGAAGACTCCCTCTACTGCCTGTCACGAATGAGAGCTGGCTCATCTCACTCCAAGAATGTGGCTTTTGTGGCAGGGGAACCTGCTTGTTCTCCCACGGCCCGAATTCACTGGAGTGGCATCGCCCTGAGAACTCCTTGCTGGGCTGTGTGCCCTTCTCTGGTCTCCATGGCTCCAGGCACATCCCTCTGTTAGCCCTGGTGATGCGACACAGAGGTCATTGCTGGGCCTGTGACCTTAACAAGGGCCCTGTCTCCACCCATTCATCCACACCACAGATACTGACGAAGGCCTGCCAGTATTGGGGGGAGGGCAGACAGTGGATGAGTGAGACCTGGTCACCACCCCATCTTTCTTGCCAGACACCTCAGCACCCAGCAGAGTGGATTCCACAGGGACTGTATCTAGTCTGCTGCTGACACAGGGACTGGGGGACAGAGACCCTGCTGGCAGCAGCGAGGGACGGGTGGGGGAGACCAGCCTACCCTCCGTGTTCTGAATGATGCGCTCCACCAGCACGGGGTATTTGGTGATGCGCTGCGTAACCAGGAGGATGCACTCCTGCACACCGAGCCGCCTCACAATGGAGAAGTTGCTGATTTTCTAGGAAATGGAAGAAAAGACTGAGCTGCGTTAACATCTCGGCTCCTGCCGAATCGATTAATGACCGGTTACCAAGGCTGGGTTCCTTTCTTTTCTGGCTCAGCAGGACCTTTTGCTGCTTTGGAGGGGACATGCACTGGATACCTGAAAGCAGGGGTCACCTGCTGTCTACAGAAAGGCCACAAAAGGCCAGCCGTGGTGGTTCATGCCTGTCATCCCAGTGCTTTTAGAGGTAGGTCAAGGTCGGAGGATTTCTTGAGGCCAGAAGTTTGAGACCAGCCTGGGAAACACAGTGAGACCTCATCTCTATGAAAAAATTTAAAAATTAGCCCAGTGTGCTGGCACATGCCTATACTCTCAGCTACTCAGGAGGCTAAAGTGGAAGGATCTCTTGAACCCAGGAGTCCAAGGCTACAGTGAGCTATGACTGCACCACGGCATTCCAGCCTGGGCAACAGAGCGAGACCCCGACTCAAAAATAAAAAAGAAATGAAGAAATAAGAACCAGCCAGGGGTGGTGATGGGAATCATCTGTCAAGGTGTCCCTCCCCCCCACAAAGACCCTGACCCTGATCCACACTTGTCAGAGCCCTCCAGAACTAGCTTGGGCACATGCCTTCCACGTGATGGTTCTGATGCACATTCCTGGCTGAGAACCCAAGAGACTGTCACCTGAAGTGGCTGAGAATGGCTTCCCATGCTCTCTGGTTCACACCACACATTCTCCCTGTCTGCTCTGATGTGTTTTAGGGGTGTCAGCAACTGAAAAGAGCCACTTCTTAAGGGGACATGAGAGGCACTGTGGATGTTTTTTTTGAATGGGCATCTCATTCTGCCGCCCAGGCTGGAGTGCTATGGCACAATCATGGCTTACCTCAGCCTCCACCTCCTAAGCTCATGCAATCCTCCTGCCTTAGCCTTCCATGTAGCTGGGACTACAGGTGTGCACTACCCACGCCCAGCTAATTTTTTTACTTTTTGTAGAGAAGAGGTCTATTATAATGCCTAGGCTGGTCTCGAATTCCTAGGCTCAAGTGATTCTTCTGCTCCTGCCTCCCAAATTGCTGGGATTACAGGTGTGAGCCACTGTACCTGGCCCACTGTGGAATTTGTGATAGGCTGTGGGACAAAGTTTCACTGGAGTCCTGCCCCCTCTGCATACATTTCTAGGTGTCTCGGGCTCACACAGCCTGGTGGTCATTCCAGCTCCATCCACTGGATGAACTGCAGCCCCAAAGTGGTTCTCTCCTTTCATATCTACCTACTGTGATGATCATGGAATGGAATTGAAATGCACGTCATCCCTAACTTCAGACTGTGAGTTGCTGAATGTCACTTCTGCAGGAAGTCCTGAATGGGCCACAGGTGAGAAGGTTGTGTCAGAATCAGGGGTTAGGGCCCCTGAAGAGGCGAACACTACTGGGATCAAGCGGCCTTAACCCATTCGGAGTGTGGAGTCCAGGTGCGGTTTAGCTCAACATGATGACACTGGCTGGGTCTTGAGTACCTGCCCACTCTTGGGCAAAGGAGGCAGGAGGTTCATTCCACAGACCCCGGAGGCAAGCAGGGACCAGCAAAGGGGCGGGGGTTTGGAGTGACGCTTCTTCCAATAGCCAGAGCCTCCAAAGGCATAAAGGGGTGGCTCTGGGAGGGGCCAGTTCCCAGCGTGGGATGGCCCCTCCAAATGATCCCGAGTCTCCCTGACTGCGGGAGACGTGATAGTCAGCAGGTCCCATGTGGGGGCCTGCAGGGGACTTTCGGGGCCCACCCTGGTATGAGAAGGAACAAAGCCCTGGATATACTTTGCTTGGATTCACATCTTGGGATTCTATGTAAAATTTCACCAATGTGTCCTCAATGGGGCTCTGGTGATAAAACTAAACCAAGCCTTGCCAATCACTGCTTTCTAACAGGTGCCCTGTGATTTCACAAACCTCAAGACTCTATGGTTCTGTGGAGAAAACTGACAGCAAAGAAGATAAGTTTTTAATTAAAAAAAAATTTTTTTTTTACCTTGATCAAGTTTTGAAATTTCTTGTTTTGCTGCAAAAGCAGCTTGTAATGGCTGACTGCTTCATTGTGGCCGCTGCAAAACACACCGTATTTTTCCTTCATTCTCTCCCCATTTTCACCTGAAAACTGAGAGGAGAGAGAAGGGAAACATTACAACAATGAAACATGAGAACCACCAAGGTTTACTTTCATCTAGCTCATCTGACTCTGCTAAAATAAATCCTGGATTTACTTGTGACTTACTTCCTAACATGTCCTCCAACAGAGAAATGCTTTCATGTAGGTATGTAATCCCAAAGTGTAATACAGAAAAAATGAGAAAACTTTCTGCTTAGGGACTTTGCTACATCACAGATGCTGGAAAGCTTCCTGAGATCCAAGAAGAAAAAAATAGATTTGGCCAGGTATGGTAGTTCATCCCTCCACCAGCACTTTGGGAGGCCAAGGCAGGAGGATCGCTTGAGCATAGGAATTTTAGACCAGCCTGGGCAGCAAAGTGAGACCCTGTCTCTACAAAAAAGTTTTAAAAATGAGCCAGGTGCATGATGGTACCTGTAGTCTCAGCTACTTGGCAGGTTGAGGCAGGAGGATCACTGGAGCCCAGAAGTTTGAGGCTGCAGGTAAGCTATGACTGCACCACTGCACTCCAGTCTGGGCAACAGGACCAGACTCCATTAAAAAAAGGAAGGAAGGGCCGGGCTTGGTGGCCCAGCCTGTAATCCCAGCACTTTGGGAGGCTGAGGTGAGAGGATTGCCTGAGCCAGCGGGTTCGAGACCTGCCCGGGCAACTTGGCAAGACCTCGTCGTCTCTACAATAAATCAAAGAATAGCTGGGCGTGGTAGTGCGCGTCTGTAGTTCTGGCTACTTGGAATGCTGAGGCGGAAGGATCGCCAGAGTCCAGCAGATTGAGACTGTGGTGGCTGGGAGCGTGCCACTGCACTCCAGTCTGGGTGACAGAGTGAGACTCCAACTCAAAAAAAATAAAAGGAAGGAAGGAAGAAGGGAGGGAAGGAAGGAGGGAGGGGGCTTTGAGACTGCTGGGCTAAGCATAGCCATACCTACCTGCTGTACCAGGAGGTCCCCAATCTTCTGGATGACATAGTTCCGGTCACTGCCCTCCTCCAGGGACTCCTGGCGGCGCTCCTTGAGCCGGGAGAGGAACTGGCTGTGCATATCCAGCAGGTCGTTGGCACAGGGGAAGAGGCGGCTGACGGCCTGGCTGCTGAACTGCAGCTCCTCCTGCAGGGCCCTGGAGTACACCTTCAGCATGATCTTGAGGGTCCGCACGTGGTGCGCCTCGGTCTGCATCAGCTCTGCGGGGGCATGGATGGCAGGACTCACCTACCCAGCCCCGCCGGCACTGGTGGGTGCTACCCGCCCTGTGCGTGCTGGGCCAGCTTTGGAAAGTTCTCTGCATCCTCAGGGTCTTTCTTACTGCCCACAGTGTCTAGGTGTCCTACCCTCCCCAGTCCAGGGCTGCAGGGGTCCCAGCCTAAGGGAGCAGGAACAGGAGCGGCCCCAGGGCCATAACACCACAGGAGGGTTTTGTGGCTGGAGTCAACTGAAGATGTTTCAAGGCTGTATTAAGTAAGAAGATTGTTCTGAGGAATGTCACTCCTGTGGATGTGAAGTTCACACATCTGTGTGTCTCCAATCACAACCAGACTGTGGTGACCTGGAGGTCTATGCCCCTCCAAATTCATATGCTGAAATCCTGACCCCCAAAGTGATGGCATTAGGAGGTGGAGCCTTTGGAGGTGGTCGGGTCATGAGGGTGGAGCCCTCACGATGGGATTAGTGCCCTTAGGAAAAGGATCCATCAGAGACCACAGAGGGACAGAGCTGGAAGGTGCCATCTGTAAGCCAGACAGATGAAGAGACATCACTAGACACTAAATCTGCTGGCGCCTTGATATTGGACTTTCTAGAATTTTAAGCAACAAACAGCTGTTGTTTACAACCCCCAGTCTTTGGCATTCTGTTAGAGCAACTAGAACAGACCAAGATGGTCACCAGCAAGGTGACCTGGGCATTTGACCAGACCCTCCACACAGACGTGTTCTAACAAAATCCTCCCCAACCATCTCTTCCCTGGCGCAGGACACAGGGCTGGGTGGGGAGGCAGGTGGAGCAGGACATATGGTCTCAGGGAAGGTTGACTGGAACCCAGACTCCCAGGTGGAATAAGAAAGAGAGAAAGGAAGAGAGGGGAGGAGAAGGGAGGAGAGAAGAGAGAAGGGAGGTGAGGGGAGGGAGGGAGGAAGGAAGGTGGGTGGGTGGGTGGAGGCTGGCATGGCCCTGGGCTCTGGACTTCTTACCATAAAGGACATCCTGTCTTTTCACCACCTCCCTCTTTTGTTTCTTGGCATAGGCCGGGTCCACGGCCAGGCTCCAGGACTCAGCCTCAAACTCGTGGCTGTCCGATTCGATCTCGTTCCTCAGTGAGGCAGTATAGGGATCTGAGGGAAGAATGAGGGGCTGTTGGGGGTCTGGGGCCCCCCACATGGAGTCCTTCCCATGGGCAAGCTGATGTGGGTCCCAGCCCCTCCCAGGATGGACAGGGACTGTGTGACAGGTGCGAGAGAATCAAGATGACCGTACCTTCTACAAAAATGGACTCAGCATTGGAAGATGTGAGTGACAGAGAGTCATCAGCGGCCAGCTTAAATTTTAAAAACACGGAATCGGCTTCATCCATCTCTCCTGTGATTGGTCTAAGTGAAAATAACAAAAACAATTAAATCAGAAAATCGAGTTAAACACACACAACCCCATGCTATGAAGGCAGATCAGTTACTCCATCTACTTAAAGACTCTCTGAGAACTTTCCAGATTTCAATAGAAGCCTCAATTTTGTCACAGATCATTTTGTAAAAGCAGGAGACTCTCTGTCAATGTCTCATCAGGACTTCTTCCACCGTAACTGCCGCTGATGTTCGGGTACATTCTACAGGAGTATGAACTGCAGACTTCCTTGACTGACCGCCGGAGCCCCTGGGATTCTTCCTGCCAGGAGTCAGGCGGACACAGCCTCACTGTTGAGGGTCGGGGACAAGTCCCTCCTCCAAGGAAGAAGACCATCTCCTGCTTTCCCCACCAGCTCACAGAGGGGTCCCCACAGACACGATAGGTTCTAGCTCACTTTCTACCCGGGACACAGATGAAGGTAGCATCGCAGGCACCACCCCAGAGTCCTCTAAGACCAGATAAGGCAGAGATAATGGGACACGTCCTCCATGGCGCCCCCCGGTGGGATTCTGAGCCTCGCCTTGAGGACAGGAAGGAGCCCTGACTGAGGGATGAGTCTGAGACTCCTCTAGAGAATTAAGCAAGCTGGCTCCATGGGTGGCCAAGCACACCCCTGGACGCACTGTTTTTGAAAAAGAAGAGACATGGGTCTAGCAGGGACTTCACCGCTCAGCACCGGGGTGCGGGGTGGGGGTTGGAGGGGGGCTGTGCTGACTCACATAGATCTCTGTAGGGTCTTATGTGGGGGAGGCTGTCAACACCTCCCCGCCCCCGACCGTGGGACGCCATCTGCCTGACGGCAGAGAGGGGACCCTGCTTACCCGAGTCGTGTCCCAGTGCCAGCCAGGCTCGGTGTTGGCTGGGGACCTCCTTTCTGAGAGACCGTCATGCCGACATTCCTGGACAGGGCCGGGCTGCCATCGGACACGAGGGTGCCGCTGGGATGCTCCTTGAGCGAGGCTGCGACAGAGGCAAAGACAGAGTTGGTGCTCAGAAAGTGGGTAGGACAGCGGAGGTCGCCGGCACGGAAACCCCGCTCTGACTGTGGCCGCAGCACAGACAGGATCTTGGAAGTGAGCAGCTCGTTATCCAGGAAGACGTTCTCGCTCCATTTCCTGGGGAAAGAGCTGTAGAAAGACAGCTCGGGGTGGCCGGGGAGTGCGCTGTGCCTGTCACCGCTTTTCGAGTGTGTGTTCCCCATGGTTGCGCCCGGGGCTCTGAGACCTGGTGCGGTCCCAGGCTGGGCTGCACTGTTTTTATGCCTCAGTGGGATCCTTCTAGAAGACAGAGCTGCGTCTTCCCTGCTGTATTGGCTGAAGCAGTGGGTCTGGAGCCCAGGAAATTGGTCCCCACTGTGACCGTTTAGTGCAGGAACTGCAGTCTTTTCTCCTTGGGTAAAACAAACAGAACCCCCGCCCCTTGCTCCCCTTGGTCTTTGCAGGGGGTAAGAAGCAAGAAGACAGTTTGAGTTTGCTGTGAATAATCTAAGATCATGAAATACTGAGCTCTGGGCTTGGCGTGGTTCATGCCGACACCACGCAAATGATGATAATTGATCTGCGATTGGGTGTTGGGATGGCTCTAAGACCCAGAGACCGCAGGGCACAATGTTCAGCCGCCCTGGCTGTCAGCACTCAGGTAGAATTCTACCGTCCAAGTGGAGGTGAGACTCTGATTCTGATTATAAACCAAATCAGCAGCTGGGGCCCCAAAGGGCAGTTTATACCTATTTGCTCATTTATTTAAGACATCAGATCATAGGATGCATGTGCCCACCAGTAAACTTTCCCACTGATAGAAAAATGCAACTATTTTATTTTTTATTATTTTAAGAGACAGAGGCTGGGCTCAGTGGCTTAGTCTGTAATCCCAGCACTTTGGGAGGCTGAGGTGCTGGATTTGGATTGTCTGAGTCCGTGAGTTCAAGACCAGCTCAGGCAACTTGGTGAGACCTCATCTCTACAATAAATAAAAAATTAGCCGGGTGTGGTAGCATGCACCTGAAGTTCCAGCTACTTGGAAGGCTGAGGTGGAAGGATCGCCAGAGCCCAGCAGGTCTACGCTGGTGTGGCTGTGAGTGTGCCACTGCACTCCAGCCTGGGCGACAGAGTGAGACTTCAACTCAAAAAAATAAAAGACAGAGTCTTGTTCCAACACCCAGGCTGGAGTACAGGGGTGTGATCATAGCTCACTGCAGCCTCCAACTCCAGGGCTCAAGCAATCCTCCTGCCTCAGCCTCCTGAGTAGTTGGGATTATAGGCACCACCACGCCCAGCTAATTTTTGAATTTTTTTGTAGCGATGAGGTCTCTCTATGTTGCCCAGGCTGGTCTTGAACTGCTGGGTTCAAGCAATCCTCCCACCTCAGCCTCCAAAAGTGCTGAGATTACAGGCATGAGCCACTGTGCCCGGTCAGACACAACTCTTAATGACAGCTTAGCATCATTTATTAGGCTGAGTTCTCTCCTATTTGACAAGTTGACCATTAAAGTCAGGCCTAGCTGAGATGGGCTGTGTGGCTGGTTTATTCTCTCATTTTATAAAATCACACCTTAAAGTTCTGCTCAAGTAAGAAGAGACAGCAGCATTAAAAAGAAATCTGGGCCCAGCACGATGGCTCACACCTGTAATCCCAATGCATTGGGAGGCTGAGGTGGGAGGATCACTTGAGGTCAGGAGTTCAAGACCAGCCTGGGCAACATAGTGAGACTCAATTTTTATAAAAATTCAAAAAAGTAGCCAGATGTGGTGGCACATGCTTATGGTCCCATCTATTTGGGAGGCTGAGGTGGAAGGATCACTTGAGCCCAGGAGTTGGAGGCTTCTCTGAATGACTTTTAATTTAAGTGGAAATTAAAGGTGACTGCAAACATGCAGGTGGGTATGTATTAGAGATTTTTGGGCAGAGAAGTAATAAAGGAAGCATGTAAACGGAGACATTAGCCACTAAGCTGTGTGACACCACATTATGCATGTTCTGAGTGGCTTTCTTTCTTTACCACAGCCCAGCATGGCAAGGATGATATTCACTGAGTGACCGCAAACCATCTGCTGTCATGGTAATAAATGGTTAACAATAACTATTATTATAGTAGGCAAAGGGGATGAAGCTGACACTCATGTAGAAACACCCAAGCACAAAGACAGAAAGCTGAAATTGAAGGTTGTGTAGTCCAGGGCGGGCACTTCCTGCCATTTCCACACCACACTCAGCCCGGCCCAGGCAATTATGACCTAAACGTACAAATAGGGGATAAATCCTTAAATGCGTCCTTCACCCGGCTGGCATCCTGACATGGCTGACAGATTGTTCCCTTGAACACAGGTCCCGCCTAAAGTCAGACAGATTCTGCTTTAATCAAAGAGCACATGGAAGAAAAGGTCACTGTGAATACACTCCAGGAATCACGGACTCTGAAGAATTTTAAGAAACTATGGGGCCAGGTACAGTGGCTCATGTCTGTAATCTCAGCACTCTGGGAGGCCAAGGTGGGAGTGCTGCTTGAGCCCAAGAGTTTGAGACTGGCCTGGGTAACACAGTGAGACCTCATGTCTACAAAAACAAACAAACAAACAAACAAAAAACAGCCGGGTGTTGTGGTGTGTGTCTGTAGTCCCAGCTACTCCTACTAGGGAGGCTGAAGCAGGAGGATAGTTTGAGCCCAGGAGTCAGAGGTTGTGGTGTGCTGTGATCGTGCCACTGTACTCTAGAGTGGGCAACAGAGTGAGACTCCAACACAAGAACTATTGGGAGTGCTAACTTTATGGTAATAGACTTAAATCTTCCTTTGATGATTTAGAAAACACTAAAGTTTTCATGTCTTAGCATCATGGCTAGGGAGACCAGGTACCCCAGGACCCAAAGGGGCACAAGGGATAGAACTTAGGATAAAAGAATGAAGGCCTCGCTAACATACGATACAACTTATCTTTTGTTCTGATTATTGTCTGTCACCCAACAGAGTGTGGAAGACGACAGAAGAAAATGAAAGGCACTCCCGAACAGAGTGGGAGCTGCCCATGAACACATGCCAAGAAAACACTGTTTCGGCAAATACAGAATGATCGCAGCAGCAACTCCACTGCTGGGTATTTGCCCAGAAGATGGAAAGCAGCGACCCGAACAGATTCTTGTACACCCGTGTTCACAGCGGCATGATTCACAATAGCCAAAAAGCAGAGGCAACCCAATGGGCCGCGCAGGGACGAACAGACCCACACGATGTGGTCCGTCTGCACAATAGAATACGGCTTGGCCTTTGCGAGGAAAATAGCTCTGATACGTGCTGCTACTGCATTAAGGACATGAAGCTTAATGCCATAAGGCAGGCACAAAAGGTCACATCCTGTCTGATTCCACCTGCAGGAAGCACCTAGAGGAGTCAAGTTCACAGCGACAGTAGTGTGGGGGGGTGCCGGAGGGGGGTGTGCCAGGGGTTGGGGGAGGGGACAGGGAGTGAGTGTTTCATCAGGACAGAGATTCTGTTTGGGAAGATAAGAAAGTGATGGTGGTACAACCACGTGAATGTGTTTAATGCTGTTGAATTAGACACTTAAGATGATTAAAATGGTAAATTTTATTTTATATATATTTTACCACAATTTTTTAAAAAAAGAAATCATTGTTTCTTTGCAGTGATGGAATGGTTCTATGTCTTCTTTTTTTTTTTTTTGAGTCAAGGTCTTACTCTGTCGCCCAGTTCACCACAGCCTCCAAATCCTAGGCTCAGGCAATCCTCCCAACACAGCCTCCTGAGTAGCTGGGACTACCGGCGCCACCACACCTGGCTATTTTTAAATTTTTTTGTAGTAATGAGGTCTTACCACCTTTTTTTTTTAAACACAGGGTCTGGCTCTCACTGAGGCTGGACTGCAGTGGCACAATCATGGCTCACTGTAGCCTTTAACTCATCACTCAGGGTCAGGTTCCAGACAAAGAGGACCCAATCTAAGTGTATTTCCCATAGAAACCACAATAAAAGCTCTTACTCAGTCTCCCTTCTGTCCCCAACCAACCCTGGTGTTTCCCCATGTGACCCTGCCTCCAGCATCTAGGGGACTGAAAACAACTTCTTCCTTCAAGACAGTCTTTTTTGTGTCTGTGTGTCTTACCATGCCTGTTTAAAACAAACCCTGGGAATCCTAAAAACACCAGTTGCCTGGGGGCCAGAGTTCTGCCTGGAAGGGCTGGGAGAGCCTCCAATCTTCTGCTGCAGTGTTCTGACATATATATGGAGGGTATAACACCAGGCCAAGCTGTAGTGACCCTGTGAGTATTCTAAAAGTCACTGAATGCACTTAAATGTATGAACTGTATGGTCTGTGAATTACATCTCAGTCAACCTACTAAATAGGCAGACTGACACCTGTGATGCCCAGCTATCTTTCTGCAGTAGGAGGATAAGACATTTGTAGTCCAACATATAGTATGGGCCGGGCACAATGGCTCATGCCTACCATCCCAGCACTTTGGGAGGCCGAGGCGGGAACACTGCTTGAACCCAGGAGTTCGAGACTAGCCTGGCCAACATAGTGAGACCTCATCTCTACAAAAAATAAAAAAATTAGCCAGGTGTGGTGGTGTGCCTGCAGTCCCAGGTACTGGGAAGGCTGAGGTGGAAGGATCGCCTGAGCCTAGCAGGTCAAGGCTGTGGTGGCTGTAAGCATGGGTGACACTCAGCCTGGGTGACAGAGTGAGACCCGGACTCAAAAAACAAAACCAAAAAGCACCCCTTCCCATAAAAAACCATATAGTTCCTGAGAGCCAGAAATCCATATTTCTCTCCTGCTCTCATGTTTCCTACAGCAGGTGCCTACGGCATTTGAGTTCAGCCTGTGTTGTTCAGCACCGTCTGCACAGCCACAGCAGACACTCTGGAGCCTAATTAACACCGTCTGCCTACTGCTGAGAGGTGCGATCGATGGATCGGCATGTACCTGGCCTGCTGTGGCGGCTATAAGCTGCAGAGTTGTTTCTACAAGGGGACCCGGAGAAAAGGCAGGGACAGAAATGAGGAGTGAATGGTGAAATGAAAAAGGTTCTTGGGCCCAAGGGGAAAAAAAATACACCCTTGTTTTCAGTGACAAACACAGACAGTAGACTGTCATAAGGATGATTTTCTAATTTTTAACTTTGTAGAGATGAGGTCTTGCTATGTTGCCCAGGCTGGTCTTGAATGTCTGGGCTCAAGCGATCCTCCCGCCTTGGCCTCCCAAAGTGCTAAGATTACAGGTGTGAGCCCATGACCTGGTTGATGATTTTTAAAAATCTGTTTTGTCCTGGTTTCTTCAACTAAAGAACTGTCTGTGAACAAGTTAGGTGACAAAACTTGTGTGACAGGTGCCAGGATCCTACCTAAGTTACTTTATCTGGAGCAAAGACCCTACACTGTTTTCTAGTGCAGTTTTGCTCCTGTGTGCCTCTCCACCTCAATCGTGGAAACCACAGGCTTCTTCCTCTGATATACAAGCAAAACTCCTCACTAGCTCTTGTAAGAATCATTAAGGACCCACCAAAAATTACATAAGGCTAAGTAGTTATTACCCTGTTGATTTTTGTAATTTTTGATGAAGCCCCACATGAAGTTTTTTTTTTTTTTTTTGAGTTCGAGTTCCACTCTGTCGCCCAGACTGGAGTGTAGTGGCACGTTCCCGGCCACCGCAGCCTTGACTAGCTGGGCTCTGGCGATCCTTCTGCCTCAGCCTTCCAAGTAGGTGGAACTACAGGCGTGTGCTACCATGCCCAGCTAATTTTTGATTTATTGTAGAAATGAGGTCTCGCCAAGTTGCCCAGGCGGGTCTTGAACCTGCGGGTTCAGGCAGTCCACTCACCTTGGCCTCCCAAAGTGCTGGGATTACAGGCTGAGCCACCCAGCCCGGCCGGTGATTTTTTTTTTTAAGAGATGGGGTCTTGCTCTGTCACCCAGACTGGAGTGAGGTGGTGTGATCATAGCTCACTGCAGCCTTGATTGCCTGGGCTCAAGTGATCCTCCTGCCTTAGCCTCCCAAGTAGCTGGGACTATGGGCTTGCAAAACTACACCTGGCTAATTTTTAAAATATTTTGTAGAGATGGGGATCTCACTATGTTGCCCTGGCTGGTCTCAGACTCCTGGCTTCAAACAATCCTCCCGTCTCGGCCTCCCAAAGTGCTGGGATTATAGATGTGCATCACTGTGCCTGGCCCTAATATGGCACTAGTGACAGTCTTAACTTGTTTCAAACTGTCCTTTAGCTATAATCTAGAAGCACACTGGCTTCTAGAAATTCCAACTTGTAAGGAAAAACTGTCTGCTCTAAGTTGTAGATTTCTGCTGCTTTTCAATGATAAAGAGACCCCAAACAACCTTTGAAGGCAGCTGGGCCCTGGCACACAAGTGACTGCAGTTTTCTGCAAAAGGCCATTCAAGCCAAAGGACCGGGCAAGCGTCATGGCGCTCAGGTTCAGCCTCGAAACACAGGGGCTCCTTTTCTCAAATTTAGGAAGGTTTCAGATCCCCATTCACCCTCTCATTCTTTGTTTCATCAAAGCCTTATCTTTTGAGCTGAGGGTGTGACCTGGCTCTGGAGAGTTCTAGCAAGCACCAGCTCACTGGCAAGTGTTCGAGAGACAATTAAAGGAAATCTGATACAAAATGAAGTTTTCAGTTCACAGCTCCTGGCTTTTCAGCCACCTGAGAATAGACTGAATCGATGAAAAGACAACTCATTGATTTCTCTGCCCTGCCTCATTTTGCTGTTACACAAGCAAGATAGTATCAAAAGGAATAAAAGTGTAGGAGGAAAAACAACATTAACCCTTAATCCCATGCCTCAGAGGACAAAGAAAAATTAAAAAGACATCTTGCAGGTAAGAAGTGTGAGTCAGAAAGAATTATTCTTCCTAAACCTGGTAGCATCCAATTAAAAAAAAAGTACATAAGCCTTCTATGCCAATCTACATGTCAAATGCAAAAAACATTTTTTTTTGGAGCTGGGGTCTTGCTCTGTTGTCCAGGCTGGAGTACTGTGGTACAATCGTGGCTCACTACAGCCTTGCGATCCTTCCACCTCAGCTTCTTGAGTAGCTGGGACTACAGGTGAGCGCTGCTACGCTCTGCTAATTTTTTGATTTTTGTAGAGACAGAGTCTCACAGTGTTGTGTTGCCCAGGCTAGTCTTGAACTCCTGGGCTCAAGTGATCCTCCCGTCTTGGCGGGATTATAGGTGTGGGCCACCGTGCCTGGCTTCTACATATTTTATATCCATCCTATAGGCATTAGCTTAATTTCTATCTCAATTGTCCACGATCACTCAATTAATAAGGGGATCAAAATGGAACTGAGGCAGAATTACGATCATTATTGAGGTTAATGAATGGGCATTATTATACTATTCTTTCTACTTTGTTGTATGCTTGAACATTTCCATTAAAAAACAAAACAAAACAAAAAACAGCTGGGTGCCATGGCTTATACCTGAGATCCCAGCACTCTGGGAGGCTGAGGCAGGAGGATCAACTGAGCCCAGGAGTGTATGGTTACAGTAAGCTATGATTGCACAACTGCACTCCAGCCTGGGCAACAGAGCAAGACCCTATTTCCAAAATCAAAACGAAAACCAAAACCATAACAACAAACCTTTACATAACTGTTCGCAGCAGTTTTATTTGTAATAGCCCCAAATTGGAAACAACCCAGATGTCTTGCCGTGGGTGGACGGTTAGACAAATCACCATCCATCCATACCATGGAATACTACTCAACAGTGAAAAAGAGAAAATCATTCACATACACAATGATCCAGAGGGATCTCAAGGGTATTATGCTAAGTGAAAAAGCCAACCTCAAAGGCCACCGTGTGATTTTCCTTATACAACATTCTTAAAATGTCAAAACTATAGAGATGGAGAATCGGCCGGGTGTGGTGGCTCATACCTGCAATCCCAGCACTTTGGGAGGCTGAGGCAGGGTTGAGCCCAGCAGTTCGAGACCAGACTGGGCAACACAACACAGTGAGACTTCATCTCAACAAAAAATAAAAAAATTAGTGGGGCATGGTGGTGCACGCCTGCTGTCCCAGCTCCTTGGGAGGCTGAGGCAGAAGAATCACCTGAGCTCAGGAGGTTGAGGCTGCAGTGAGCAGTGATTGTGCTAGTGCCCTCCAGCCTGGGAGACAGAGTGAGACCCTGACTGAAAAAAAAAAACCATCTTTTCATGATGTTCTAGATCACTCTACAACAGAGATGGAGAACAGATTAATGGTTGCCAGGGACTAGTGGTGACAGGCAGGGGAGTTGGTGTGACTATAAAGGTAAAGCATGAAGAGAACTTTGGGGGGATGGAACAGTATCTTGATGGCACGAGTTACAAGAATCTACACATGTGATAAAATGGCTCAAAACTAGAATCACACATTACCCCATGCCAATTTCCTGGCTTTAACATCCCATTATAGTTACAGGAGATGTAACAGTTGAGGGGAACTGGGTGAAGGGTACACAGAACTTCTCTGTTCTACTTTTGCAACTTATAGTGAGTCTATGATGATTTCATAAGGAAAAGTCTGAGATAAAACTACCCTTAACAAACAAACGAAAAAAGAAAGAACATTCGTGATCAATGTCTTAGTCAACAAAATGCCATAGACTGGGCATCTTAAACAATAGGAATTTATTGCTCACAGTTCGAGGGTCTGGAAAGTCCAAGGTCAAGGTGTGGGCCAGTTTGGTTCCTGGTGAGGGCTCTCTTCTTGGCTTACAGATGGCCACCTTCTCATTGTGTCCTCCCATGGTGGAGTGAGAGCAAGCTCTCTGGTGTCTTCTTATAAGGGCACTACTGCCATCATGAGGCCCCACCCTGATGACCTCATCTAATGCAAATGACCTCCCAAAGACCCCATCTTCAAATACCATCCCATTGGGGGTTAGGGCTTTCACATATGAATCTAAAGGGAACATAAATCAGTTCACAACACCCAGTGATGAATAAAACCACGTTTCCTGGCTGGGTGCAGTGGCTCACACCTGTAATCCCAGTACTTCCCAAGGTGGGAAGACTGCTTGAGCCCAGGAGTTTGAGACCAGCCTGGGCAACACAGCGAGACCTCGTCTCTACAAAATCAAAAAATTAGCTGGGCGTGCTGGTCACACCTGTAGTCCCAGCTACTCAGGAGGTTGAGGTGGGAGGATCGCCTGAGGCCAGGAGATTGAAGCTGCGGTGATCTGTGATCATACCGCTGCACTCTGGGTGACAGAGTGCTGGCCCAAATTCAAAACAACAACAACTCCATTTCCTGAGAATTCACTTAAATGTAGAACTTCCTGTATCACTCACTGGATTCCTCACTTAGCAGAAAGAGCAAACAGCCTTCCTCTTCCTGCTTTTTCTTCTCCTCTTGGACAGAAGACTGGTGATGGTGACCAGCAGGTGACCAAGACCGCCTAGGGAGTTCTTTTGGCCCAGGAGGAAGGCCTGGGAATTACCAGCTGGTTCTTCCTTTGTAAGAAAGCAGACAGCCGGCTGGGTGGCTCAGCCTGTAATCCCACGCCTTTGGGAGGCTGAGGTGAAGGGATTGCCTGAGCCCGTGGGTTCGAGACCTGCCTGGACAACTTGGCGAGACCTCATCTCTACAATAAATTAAAAAATCAGCCGGGAGTGGTAGTGCTTGCCTGTAGTTCCAGCTACTCGGAAGGCTGAGGCGGAAGGATTGCCGGAGTCCAGCAGGTCGAGGCTGCAGTGGCCGGGAACGGCCACTGCACTCCAGTCTGGGTGAGACTCCAACTCAAAAAAAAAAAAAAAGCAGACAAGCCGGGCTCGGTGGCTCAGCCTGTAATCCTGTGCCTTTGGGAGGCTGAGGTGAGTGGATTGCCTGAGCCCACGGGTTTGAGACCCGCCTGGGCAACTTGGTGAGACCTCATCTCTACCATACATCAAAAATTAGCTGGGCATGGTAGCGTGCACCTGTAGTTCCAGCTACTTGGAAGGCTGAGATGGAAGGATCGCCGGAGCCCAGCAGGTCGAGGCTGTGGTGGCCGGGAGTGGCCACTGCACTCCAGTGTGGGCGACAGAGTGAGACTCCAACTCAAAAAAAAAAGAAAGCAGACATCATGGCTCCTGAACATGAGTCACACTAGTGCAAGAGTGGGATTGGCAGATGCTGGGCACTGCTGTGGGGAGGGGAGGGAGGAGGGAGGGGACATGTGGCAACACACTGGGTACCTGGTTCACTACCAGGAGGAGAGAGGGCTAGCTAGAAGCCCAAACTTCACCTGCATGAAGTCTACTTATGTAGCAGATCCCCACTTGTACCCCACAACTCTTAAAAAAAAATATGGTAAAAACAAAAGAAAAGATAGTGGACTTCAAAACATTCAGGGAGGGCTACCATGAAAATGACAAGTGCCTGAGGACCTTAGGACCGGTCGCCTTAATGCGTGGGGACAGAAGACAAGGATGAAAGTAAACAAAAGAAGATAAACTGGTACGTGACAAAAGGGTTTGTGGGGCTGGTGGCTCTACTGAGGACACTTTCTCCTGGGCACAAGCCAGTGACTTTGGGTGGTAGCCTCTCAAGGTGGCCACCGTGTAGAACCGAAGTGAGTCACGTGTGGATATGGAGAAACGACTCCTGGCTAAGAGAACCACCAGCTGGTCCTAGGTACTCAGCAGCTCAGAAGCAACAGCCACACAGGAGGGACTCAGAACAGTACCACTGAGAGGCTGGGCCATGACTGTGGGGTCTTCAGTGCCCCCTTCTGTCTCCCAAATGGCATCTGTGGGTGAGGGACCCCTGGTCCACCCAGACTCTTATAGTGCTAAGGTGGGGGCCTTTCCTGGAACAAAGGGGGCTGAGTCTAGTTGGGTTTCCTTGCTTTTTTTCTTTTTTTTTGAGATTTGGGGGTCTCTCTCTGTTGCTCAGGTTGGAGTGCAGTGGCATGATTGCGGCTCACTGCAGCGTTGACCTCCTGGACTGAGGTGATCCTTCTGCCTCAGCCTACTGAATAGCTGGGAGTAAGTGTGCACCACCACACCCTGCTAATTTATTTTTATTTTTTTTTACAGAGATGAGGTCTCTATGCTGGCCAGGCTGGTCTTGAATTCTGGGGCTCAAAACATCCTTTCATCTTGGCTTCCTCGAGTGCTAGGATTACAGACGTGAGCCACTATGCTTGCCCCATTCTTTATCAATTCTTAAGAATGTCATAATTGGTCAGGCTTGGTGACTCAGTCTATAATCCCAGCATTTTGGGAGGTCAAGGGGAGTAGATTGCTTGAGTCCACGGGTTTGAGACCAGCCTGGGCAACTTGGCAAGACCTTGTTTCCATGATAAATAAAAAATTAACTGGGCATGGTAGTGCACGTCTGTAGTTCTGGCTACTTGGAAGGCTGAGGCGGAAGGATCGCCGGAGCCCAGCAGGTGGATGCTGGGGTGGTTATGAGTGTGTGTGCCACTGCACTTCAGCCTGGGTGACAGAGACTCCAACTCAAAAAATAAGATAACAAAAAGAATGTCATAATCTATCCTCCCCAGCTGCAGGTAGTGATACTGAAGAAGAGAGAAGGACACACACCTGCTTGGACAAAAGCCCGGAATTATCTCTTGGAGGATGGGACTCTGGCATCCCTCTCACATGGGCGCTGTCACTTTGTGGCCTACATAGACACAGGAGTGGGTGCCACTGCAAAGAGTACTGCTCAGGAATGGTTCTATCTGCCAAGAGGCAGAAGTGGAAAAGGGAGTGTTCTTGAAATACTTCACCTTTGGTTGCATTAAGGTGCACCCACGGGGCATTCAGTTGTGCTGGTTGATAGCAAAGTTATGTGAAATCTAGAGGGAGGCGCTCCTGGACTGGGGTGAGGTGTTTTGCATGTGAACGACTGCTTCGGTGTGCTATGGAACAAGAGCTTTACCTGTTGGTATCGGTTGGTTGCCATGCTGGAATCCCAGCCAAAGAGACCTAGGTGAGCCATATGGGAATCCAGGGCCACCGAGCTGGATGTGAAAGGATCCCTTTTGTTTAAAAAGGATCCGGGTACATTTGTGTTGTCCACAGCAAAGCTCTAACTACTCAGTCAAGGTCTTGTTAAGGCATGCCTATCAAAACAACTGCTTATGTTTTCTTAATTCTTAGAAATATAGGTAACAATCTGACATCTGAGGGGGGACCAAAAAAACAAAACCAAACCCCGGAATCATCTCTTGGATGATTTGTACATTCGGAATTTGTAGTACATTTGGAATTTGTTTCTCCAGATCAAATGGTCAACCAAGGTTTTTATGTGGAAGTTTTGAGAAGGTTGTATCATGATTTGCCAAAGAAACGTCCTGAGCTGTGGCAAACAGGTGACAGGTTCTTCTCATGACAACACACCTACCCACGATGCGCTGAGTGTTCAGCAGTTTTTGACCAAAATCGGCTTGACCCCTGTGTCCCACCCTCCCTATTCACCCAATCTCACCCTCAAGCAACTTTTTTTTTCTTAATCCCCAGATGAAATAAGTCCTCAAAGGGAAATGCCGATGTGAAAGAGGTGAAATAGAAGAAGGACTAAAAGGCATCAAAATGGACGAGTTTAAGAACTGTTTTGAGCAGTGGAAAAAGTGTCTCAACAGGTGTATTGGATAAAACAGAGAGTACTTGGAAGGTGACTGAAGTTTTAACATGTAAGAATAAATGCACAATTTCTTAATAAATAAATCCCGTGTTTTTTTAGTCTCCCCCCTATCATGCTGACTTTCAAAAACTTGCAATAATTACTGACTTAGAATAAGCAATGAGAATGAATCGCCACTGGAAATCGCCAAGGGCCGTTTGTAAAACTTGCTTTCTCTGAATCTTTGCTCTCCCTGAATACTATTCATCCTCTTTTTAGACAGGAAGACTTTCCTTGGACAACAAATACATCCACCTCAGGGTATATGGAAAGATAAGCATCATGGGAGAATTGGCCCTTAATGAGTAACTCCACCTCATCACTGTGAGGCACAGAAAAGTTGACTTTGTTATTTTAGTACAAACATTAAATAACTTACTTGCCTATCTAAAGAGCTGTGATCAATTTTTTTATTTCTGATTTATACGGTGGTGCAATCATAGCTCACTACAGCCTTGAACTACTGGGCTCAAGCGATCCTCCGACCTCAGCCTCCCAAGAAGCAGGGACTACAGGTGTACACAATCATATCTGGCTAATTCTTCTTTTTTATTTTTATTTTTTGTAGAGATGGGGTCTTGATATGTTGCCCAGACTGGTCTCAAATGCCTGGGCTCAAGTGATCCTCCCATCTCAGCATCCCAAAGAGCTGGGATTACAGGCATGAGCCACCATGTCCAGCCAGAATTGTGGTCAATGAATTGTTGCTTGTGTCTGGGAAAAGAGAAACTATATAATCTTTAAATGCTGGCCAAATATTAATCAGGGCAAAAGATTTACTTGAAAGCCTAGGTCTGAATTTAAATCTTGCTGGTTGCACCTGGCATTTCTTTATGATCACATTACTGAATGGTACCTGCAACTTAGGAATCATACGTGCATTAAATTAAAACAAAACCCCAAACAATAACAACAGTAAATGGTCAAAGATCTTTCTAGCCCTGAAATGGACCAAATGGCAGATGACTCAGTGGCTCCTGCCTACATGGCATTTTGTTTTTCTCCAAACACATCAGTGGATATTTTGGTGCCAAAATGAAGTAATGTAATAATGAAAGGATGCTTGCCTACTCTTATTGTGGATAATAGCTCCTTTGTGTTGTTTAAATTAAATGTGCTTTCCCTTTTCAAAAATTTGCTTTTGAGAGGAGGAAGAAAGGGCTCCCAGGAAAGAGAGGTTTATTTCAATGACCTAATACTGCAGGGTAAAAGGGGAGAGAAGCCCTTAAAAAATTCTGAGAATGACTTAATAAAGAATTATCAGAGGCTAGGCACAGTGGCTCATGCCTGTAATCCCAGCACTTTGGGAGGTGGAGGCAAGAGGATTGGCTGAGTCCAGGGGTTTGAGACCAGTCTGGCAACTTGGTGAGACATTGCCTCTACAATAAATTAAAAAAGTAGCTGGGTGTGGTGGCATGTGCCTGTAGTTCCAGCTACTTGGAAGGCTGAGGTGGAAGGATTGCCTGAGCCCAGCAGGTGGAAACTGCGGTGGCCATGAGCATGCCACTGTACTCCAGCCTGAGCGACAGAGTGAGACTCCTATTCAAAGAAAAAAAAATTATCAGGAGTGAGGAAATGAGCCAGGAGCCAAAGAATGATTCTGATTCTCAAAGACTGGTTATTAGAATCAGACATAGGGCTGAGCACAGTGGCCCGCACCCAAAATCCCACTGTTTAGGGAAGTTGAGGTGGGAGGACTGTTTGAGCCTGAGAGTTCAAGACACACCAAGACCCTGTCTCTAAAAGAAAAAAAATTAGCTAGGTGTGGTGGTGCGCCTGTAGTCCCAGCTACTTGGGAGGCTAAGGCGGGAAGATCGTTTGAGCCCAGGAGTTCGTGCCAGCAGTGAGCTGAGATAACACCACTGCACTCCAGCCTGCACCAAGGAGTGAGACTCTGTCTCTTAAAAAAACAAAACAAAACAAAAAAAACGGGCCAGGCTCGTGGCTCAGCCTGTAATCCCACGCCTTTGGGAGGCTGAGGTGAGTGGATTGCCTGAGCCCGCGGGTTTGAGACCCGCCTGGGCAGCGAGACCTCATCTCTACAATAAATCAAAAAATCAGTTGGGCGTGGTAGTGCATGCCTATAATTCTGGCTACTAGGAAGGCTGAGGCAGAAGGATCACTGGAACCCAGCAGGTCGAGGTTGCGGTGGCCGGAAGCGGCCACTGCACTCCAGTCTGGGCGACAAAGTGAGACTCCAACTCAAAAAACAAACAAACAACAACAACAAAAAACACAACAGAACTGGACATGACATGATTGAAAAGGATGGACAGGGAAATATCTCAAAAGTTAAATCCACTAAGTATTATATAATGTGGCATCCTGGGCTGGATCCTGGAACAGGAAAGTTAGCGAAATCTGAAGGAAGTCTGGGAGTTCAGTAAACAGTAATGTTTGCATCCGGGAAAACTGGGCGTGGAATATATGAAAATTCTCTGTGCTATCTCTGCAACTTCTGTTAATTAAAAATTACTCCCCCAGAAAGGTTCATTAAAAAAAGGTCCCTCTGGGATACACCAAGGCTTGCAGGACACAAAAGATAAACTTTTTAAAAGGTATGTGCACAGGGGTGCTTTGAACTGCACCAAGAAAGGATGAGAACTCACTCCCTGGGAAGGAGTGCTTGATTCTCTCCATTCTCCCTAGCGGGCATTTCGTGGGTGTGGGGCCCTCCCTCTGGGAGCCTCAGACTGGGGCACCTGTGGGATGCTTTCTCCTGTATCCCAGTCCAGTCAGCCACCCGTCCTGCCTTCTGCCTATGGGGCTGTGCCCCAGTCACTTAGCCCAGGCCAAGACCTCCTTGGGTGGCAACCCCTCTCCCAGACCTGCCCATTCTCATCCCTCCCCCTCCATGGGGGCTGGCCCTTCCCTGGCCTTATCTCCTGTCACTCTGCACCCAGCACTCCGACTAGGGTGCACTGAGGGGTCTCAGAGACCAGGTACCTAGGCCCCTCGCCTCCAGGTGTCCCTCTGCCTGGCTAGCTGTGGGGCCAGGTCAGAGTCCTCCTGGAAGGCCACCCCCTGCTCCCTGGTCCGAAGGCCCCAGGCCTCACACTTCCTTTACAACACTTTATCATATAGCCTTGATGCATTCTGACCTCCTTGAGAGCAAGGGTCAGGTGTCTCTCATCTCAGCATCAGATCAGACACTTGTGTCATGAGCACACAGGCCACAGGCCACTGAGGCCACCACAGCCCTTAGGGTGCAGGCAGGGAGGGCAGGGGGCAGAACGAGGAGAAGGAAGGCACCCAAAGGAGAGGCATGCAGGGGCCCAGGTCAATCGCCTTCTTGACCATTTCACTTTAAGGACAGCCGCCATCTTAAGGGCTTTAGCCTATGGAATCTTAAGTTGTTCTTATCAAAAAAATAAAAATAAAACTCTTTGGGAGCCCAAGGCGGGAGGTTCTCTTGAGCCCATGAGATGGAGACAGCAGTGAGCTATGATCCTGCCCCTGCACTCAAGCCTGGAAGACTGAGTGAGACTCGATCTCAAAAGGAAAAAAAAAATGCTACGCTGGAAGGTGGGGGAAAGGTCATGGTCAGGAAGTCGGTGGGCACCCAGCCTGAAAGACCAGACCTCGAACTACCTCGCAAAGTCAGGGGTTACTTACTCAAGAAAATAAAATTAAAAACTGCTAGGGCTGGGTGCGATGGCTCATGCCTGTCATTCCAGCATTTTGGGAGGCTGAGGCCGGAGGATCGCTTGAGCCCAGGAGTTTGAGACCAATCTAGGCAACATAGTGAAACCTCTTCTCTACAAAAACAAAAAAAAATTAACTGGGCATGGTGGCACGTGCCTGTAGTCCCAGCCATCCAGAAGGATGAGGAGGAAGGATCGCCTGAGCCTAGAAGGTTGAGGCTGTGGTGAGCCTTGACTGTGCACTCCAGCCTGGGCAACAGAGTGAGACCCTGACTCTAAAAAAAACCCCCTGCCTTTTTTTTTTTTTTT
>NW_007097990.1:81680-91723 GCF_000164805.1 Carlito syrichta | reverse complement strand
CCAGACTGGAGTGCAGTGGCCGCTCCCGGCCACTGCAGCCTCGACCTGCTGGGCTCCATCAATCCTTCCGCCTCAGCCTTCCAAGTAGCTGGACTACAGGTGTGCGCTACCACACCCAGCTAATTTTTTTGACTTATTGTAGAGATGAGGTCTCGCCAAGCTGCCCAGGCGGGTCTCGAACCTGCGGGCTCAGGCAATCCACTCACCTCAGCCTCCCAAAGCGTGGGATTACAGGCTGAGCTACTGAGCCCGGCTGTCATCTTCTTCTTATTACTGTTTACTTCAGTCCTGAATATTTTCCCCACAGTGCTGACCTGTTACACAGCTCCATTCTATTCCTTTAAAGAGACGCTCTGCTCCTTTTCTCTCATGTTTAATTTCTTGCCTTCGCTGTCTGCTTATCTTACCCTCGTCCTGTTTCTTGCTCTGGTTGCTCAAGCATGGTCTTGGCAGTGACTGCAGAGGCCTCAGGGGACGGAGGGAGGAGGTGTCTCCGCCCAGAGCCCTGTCCACTCCTGGCCCCACCACCTTTGCCGAGGGGGTATTGCCCACTGGCCCACGCACGTGTTTCCTGTGGCTGCTGCAACACATGACCCCAAACATGGTAGCTTAAGACAACACACGTGAATTATCTGACAGTTCTACAGATCAGAAGCCCAATGTGAGTCTCACTGGGCCAACGACACCAAGAAAGTATCGGCAGATCTGTGTTTCTTCTGGAGGCTTGGGGGAGGACCTGTGTCCTGCCTGTCCTGGCTCCCAGAGGCTGCCTGGATCGATCTCCTGGCCCATGGCCCCTTTCCCACCTTCAGAGCCAGCAGTGGCTGGCTGAGTTTTTCTTCCCCTGGTCACTGACAGTGATGTCCTGCTTCCCATTACATTTAAGGGCCCTAGAGATGGCACTGGCCCCCCCGATCCTGCGTAATCTCCCGTCTCAAGGACCACTGATCAGCAGCTTCCGTTCCACCTGCTGCCTTGGTCTGCATGTACCAAGTGACATGATGCCCCCCAGCTTCTGGGCACTGGGATGTGGACAAGGGAGGGGTTGCTGTTCTGCCAACTGCATCCACCCCAGGAAAGGCGGGAGGTCCAAAGGCCCCTGCCCCGGGCAGCGACTACTGAGGAGAATGACAAAAACAGCCACATGCACGTGTTCACCACCCACTGAGCCTTTAACACGTGGACTAGCGCCTTTACTCCTCACCAGAATTTTAGGAACCAGGTACCATTTTCTATCCATTTTATAGATGAGGCATGGAGGGGAAAGAGTCAGCGGCGGAGGGAAGAGGACTGGGGCGGAGGCGGATGGTTCCAGAACCTGTCTGCTCAAGCGCTGAGTGCTAACACAGCCCACAGACACACTCGGGCTTCCTGCTTGTCTCCTCTGCTCTGATAGAATATTCTAGAATCTATGTTTTCTACATGTGTGGCCCTGCCGTTTTGGCAAAGAGGCTGACAGCAGGGCTAGGATTTCTAGGCCGAGGAGCCCAGGGAGGCCCATGGAAGCCTTAGTGGCTCTCCTGCCCCCACAACTTTACACGTCTTCATCCCCAGACACGGCGTCTGCTGATCCAGCTCCTGCCCCCATGGAGCCTGTGCCCATCTTGTGCATTTTCGCACTGTCTGCCTCCCTCCTGGCCCCACAAAGTGACCTCTCGCCAGCCTACTCTCCCTGGGACCCTACCTAACTACTGCAGCCAGCCGCCTTGGCTGACTTCCGAGGACTGCCCTTTTCCGGATGATGTCTGGAGGCACAAAACCCACAGACATCCCCACCCCAGGTGACAGGGCAGACACACCTGTCCTTGGATGCAGCTTACAAAAATTAGACCATGGGGCAACCTTTGACCACTGTGAAACTCCTTTTTCCACTGCAGTGAAATGAGCCCTGAAGCATATAGTGTGTGGCTTTCTTGGCAGGGTCTGCGTCAGCAAGTAATTTCGGTACTTTGGGAAGCCAAGACAGGAGGGCCGCTTGAACCCAGGCGCTCAAGACCAGCATGGGCAACACAGCAAGACCTCATCTCTATAAAAAAATAAAAGTTATCTGGGCATGGTGGTATGCGCTTGCAGTACCAGCTACTTAGGAGGCTGAGGTGGGAAGATTGCCTGGGCCCAGGAGGTCAAGGCTGTGGTGAGCTGTGATTACATCACTGTACTCCAGTCTGGGCAACAGAGTGAGACCCAAACTCAAAAAAGAAGGCGGTCAGATGGAACCAAAGGCTCACCTATGACTGGTGTTGTGGGCCTTCTCTGCCTTGTGCTTATGAGGGGTGAGGTAGAGGAAGGGGACAATCTCTAACTTTGAAGATTCTACCCGGGCTCCCGCAGGGTCTTCCACTCAAGAATTCTGACAACTTTCTCTGAGATTTAGAAGGCTCTGCAAAACCTTTCAACATTGCCAGGTTGATTAAAAAAAAAAAATACAGCAGAACTAAGAAAACTCAGAGTCCACAGTGAGAGACCACATTCTCTGTGAAAACCATCTGAGGTTTTCAACCATGTTCTAACAGTGAGGGATGCTTCATGGTACAAAGCAAGCTCACTGCTAACCAGAAATACTGGTATGAGGCTTCATCCCAACAGAAGTGGTTCATCCTGTTCAAAGCATCCCTCGACCACTAAAGCATCATCTCTGTGACATTACATGTACAGGAAAATATTACTTGATTTTGCATAAGGGGAAGACTAAGGTAGAGATGGGAGAGACAGGTAGATTTTGGTGCCCAAATCACGAGATGTTAATTAAGTAGCACAGCAGTCCCCAACCTTTTTGGCACCAGGGACTGGTTTTGTGAAAGACAAAACTTTTCCATGGACCAGAAGGTAGGAGGATGGTTTCGGGATGATTCAAGCACACAACATTTATTGTGCACTTTATTTCTATTATTATTACATTGTAATATATAATGAAATAATTATACAATTCACCATAGAAAGAAAAAGAGGTGTGGACAGAAGTGGTAAATAAAAAAATGGGCGGGCCACATGCGGACCAAAAGAAGTGTCAGATTCTAACTAAAGCCTGCCACCAGATGATGCAGTTGTGCAATTGAAGTATATCAATTCACTTGCCACTCACGGGTAGGGTTTTGATAGGAGGCTGCAAGCAACTGATTTATTATGGTCTCTGTGTGGTCAAGCCTCACTGCTCATATTAATCTGTATTTGCAGCCGCTCCCCAGTCCTAGCATCACCGCCTCAGCTCCACCTTGGATCACCAGGCATTAGATTCTCATAAGGAGTGCACAACCTAGATCCCTCACCTGCGCCGTTCACAATAGGGTTTGTGCTCCTATGAGAGTCTAATGCCGCCGTTGATCTGACAGAAAGCGGAGCTTAGGTGGTAATGAGAGTGATGGGGGAGCGGCTGGAAATACAGATGAAGCTTCGCTTGCTTGTCTGCCACTCACCTCTGGCTATGCAGCCTGGTTCCTAACAGGCCATGGACCTGTACCGATCTGTGGCCCAGGGGCTGGGGACCCCTGAAGTAGTGGATATGCTGCTTATGAGTGAATTCTTACCATTCTCAATAAGCCTTAACATCAAAGGTGAATATGTGGGGGCAGAAAGAGCCCCCCTCCCTGCTTAATTATTCCATTGATATATAAGGCAGTTCTGGCTGGGCATAGTGGCTCACCCCCTGTAATCTCAGCACTTTGGGAAGCTGAGTGGGAGGATCACTTGAGGCCAGGAGTTTAAGACCAGCCAGGGCAACATAGCGAGATTCCATCTCTACAAAAAATTTTGTTAAGAACGACATGGTGGCGCATACCTGTAATCCCAGCTACTCAAGAGGCTGAGGCAGAAGGGCTGTCTGAGCCCACGGGGTCGAGGCTTTGATGAACCGTGAGTGTGCCACTGCACTCCAGCCTGGGAGACAGAGTGACACTCTGACTCAAAAAACAAAAAAGGCATTTCTCTAAATTAATGTCTGATGTCTAATACCAAGAGCTTGTTTGATGAAGATAAGAAGTAACTAAGACAACCTGCTACAGGTGAGTCATCTTAGGGGGATAAAAAAAAAAAAGAACAAAGTGGAACATTCTTGGGCATAAAACCAGTCGGCTGCATATTATGGCTTTAAAGTATAAGTGTAGTACAGACTCTTCACCTGCAAAGATTCCTGGCTGATAAGGAATGGGCCTCAGGAAACACTGATAAGAGCTCAGGAAAAAATGTCACCCGTATCACTGTTACCTGAGCCTGATCCTTCTTAGTGAAGGGTAATAGAGTGAACTGAAAATTTAAAAAAAGGAAAACATTAAAATCGACCACTGTCAACTCACCATCATTCACAAGTGTCTCCAGGCCCCATCTTTACTGGCATGGGTGTATGTTTATCATTAAAGAGTTACAGTGAACACACAAATGATTCCCGTTGCTATGGGTTTTGTGGTGTCGCTTTAATCATTTCCCTGTTGTGCAATGTTTGATGCACTCCAATTTCATATACAGATCTCCCTGAGACAGAGTTACGGAGGTAAAGATTCCTCCTGATTTTAGACAGTCATCTCTAAATTGCTTTTCCAAAGGGCTGCACCAGTAAGTGCACCTCACAGGAAAATCTGGTCATAGAAAGAAGATACTAGAACGTGACATTACAAATGGCAACACACTGAATTGCACACGGTTATGGGTATTTTTGCTCACTTTCCCATTCTCCAAATTTCTTACAATGGTCATACCACTTTCATAATTTAAAAGACAGTTAACATTAGGGATAGTTGGGTGAAGGGTATATGAGAACTCTGTACAGTCTTTTTATTTTGTCTTATTTTTGTACAGATGGGTGTCTCACTTCATTGCCCTGTCCTAGGCTTAAGTAAACCTCCCGTCTCAGCCTTCCAAAGTGCTGGAATTACAGGAGTGAGCCACTGCACCAGCCTCTACATAGTTTTTAATGAATTCTCTGTCCATCAAAATTACTTCAAAACCAAAGTTTAAAAAACTGAAAGTGGATGGCCACCATTTTTCATGCCCTCCAAATCAACATCGTGTCAGTTTTCACATGGCTTGCTTCTACCGGGTCATATAAGAGCTACTGCCGCAGTCTCTTTTCACAGGTTTGGGGGGAGAATGCAGAATTAGGGACTTTTTGGTACATGACAGTTATCTTCTAAAATATAGGCTTTTTAGCCAGGTGCAGTGGCTCATGCCTGTAATCTCAGTGCTTTGGGAGGCTGAAGTGGCCAGACTGCTTGAGGCCAGGAGTTCTAGATCAGCCTGGGCAACATAGCAAGACCCTATCTCTAAAAAATAACAAAAGTTGAAAATAAAAAATAAGCGAAAAGGTTTTGGAGTCAGGTAGAATAGGGCTTTGAATCTTAACTCTGCCACGTGCTGCTCCTAACCTCTGTGATCTTGGCCAATGAATTACCTGGTCCCCCTGAGAATGTTAGATCATCTGTGCAAAATCAACAGACAGCATTTAGCTCATAGGACTCTTGGGACGATCAAAGGAGGAAAGAAAATTAAGGCGTCCAGAACAGAGCAGGGGACAACTGTTAGCTCCCTCCCGCCTGACCCTAGTACCCGAGCATATGAATAAACACTGACAACAAGACCTGAAAGCAGTCAAGCCCACGCCGGTGGGCTCGGTAACAGACTCCACGATACTCCAACATGCTACCAGGGCTTAACCCCTCCTGGTGATGATTTCTGCACACTACAAGTAGTCACCGATTATGAACGGCCATGTTTGCAAGGGAAAAAAATTCACAAATCTGTCCATCTTGTTGTGGGGATGATGATGAGGTATTCAAGTGAGGCTGGATTCCCAGCCTGGTGGAGCCCTAGTGACCAAGGAGGTGGCGTGTTAACACACAATTAGGGGATTGCCAGTCCTGGAAGCTGGGAGTATCCTGAGGAAGGAGAGAAATTTGCGTCATTCTGCCTGGGGATAGCAGGTCATAGGGCCATCTGCATGGGGCTTTGAAAGATTAATACGAGGTCTTTGTGGGGAAGGCCATTCCAGGGGAGGGCAAGGGACAAGGTGACAGAAGGGAATGATGGCATGTTGGGGGTTAGGTGGTTAGGGTTAGGGGTTGGAAGTGGGGGCCGTGGGATCACTCGAGGTCAGAAGTTTGAGACTAATTTGGGCAACATAGCAAAACCCCCTAAAAAAACTGTAAATTGCCCAGGAATGGTGGTGAGCATTTATAGTTCCAGCTACTCGAGAGGTTGAAGTGAGAGGATTGCTTGAGTCCAGGAGTTTGAGGCAGGAGTGAGCTACGATCATGCCAATGCACTCCACCAATGCACTCACAACAGGGCGAGACCCTGCCTCTATAGAAATTTTAAATGGGTCATGCTCGGTGGCTCAGCCTGTAATCCCAGCACTTTGAGAGGCCAAGGTGAGTGGACTGCCTGAGCCTGCGGGTTCGAGCCCAGCCTGGGCAACTTGGCAAGACCTGCCTCTACAATAAATCAAAAATTAGTCAGGTATGGTGGTGCATGCCTGCAGTTCTGGCTGCTTGGAAGACTGAGGTGGAAGGATTGCCAGAGCCCAGCAGATTGATGCTGGGGTGGCCGTGAGTGTGCCACTGCACCCCAACCTGGGCAATGGAGTGAAACTCCAACTCAAAAAAAAAAAAAAGAAAAAGAAAAAGAAACTAAAAATGGTCCATTTCTAAAAGGGCAGCTTGGGCCGCCCTACTGTGCTCTTACTTCCAGATGAGAAGATTCTAGGTGAGGGAGAGGCGTGACAAGACCACGTCTCACAAAGGTGACTGGTGACAGACCAGGCCAGTGATCAGGAGGGCAGAGAGATGATAGTCTTCTGAGGAAGGCAAGGGCAGGAAGGCTCAAAGACAGGACGGGCAGGGCCGGGCACCCTGCTCCACGTGGGGGTGGATGGGGGAGACTGGGATGACCCAGACGTCTGTTTGGTGGACCTGAGGTGGACCTGGAAAAAGAAAAGGAGAGGGGGACAGAGATAGGAAAGAAGAGGTGGAAAAGGAGAACGGCGCTCCCCTGCAGACATGGTCAGTCTGAAATGCCACCCAGGACGCTGCGGGCAGCTGAAGACACATGTGAAGTCAGGGTCACTGCCTAAGCTGGGGATATGTATTTGGGGGCAACCTATGTGAAGAAACAGTTGAAATATGCAAAGAAAATGAGAGGAGGGTACAGGTGTCCCGCATGTAAAAAAGGTCGGTCTTCTGTATCTGTGGTTTTCACACACTGTGAATACTTTTTTTTTTTTTTTGGTCGGGGTCTCACTCTGTTGCCCAGGCTTAGAGTGTAGTGGCATGCTTACAGTTACTGCAGCCTTTACCAGTTGGGCTCAGGAGATCCTTCCGCCTCAGTCTTCCAAGTAGCTGGAACTATAGGCACGTGCCACTACGCCCAGCTAAATTTTTGATTTATTGTAGAGACAAGGTCTTGCCATGTTGCCCAGGCTGGTCTTGAACTCCTGGGCTCAGATAATCTCTCACCTCACCCAAAGTGCTGGGATTACAGGCACAAGCCCCCATGCCTGATAAATACTGTATTTTTTAAAATCCACTTTGATTACAGATGTGGAACCCACAGACACAGAGGGCTGACTGCATTTATTGAAAAAAGAGATTGGGCATGGTGGCTCATGCTTGCAACCCCAGCATTTGGGAGGCCAAGGTGGGAGGATCACTTGAGGCCAGCAATGCAATGCCACCCTGGACAACGTAGAAAGACCCTGTCTCAAAAATAAATAAATAATTTTTAAAAAGTTAGCTGGGGCCAGGCTTGGTGGGACCTTGGTGAGACTTCATCTCTACAATAAATCAAAAATTGGCCGGGCATGGTAGCACGCGCCTGTAGCTTACAGTTCCAGCTACATGGAAGGCTGAGGCAGAAGGATTTTTGGAGCTCCACAGGTCAACGCTGGGATGGCCGTGAGTGTGCCACTGCACTCCAGCCTGGGAGACAGAGTGAGACTCCAACTCAAAAAAAAAAAAAAAAAAAAGTTAGCTGGGCATGGAAGCTGTCATAGTTGTAGTACCAGCTACTCAGGAGGCTGAGGCAGGAGGATCACGAGTTTGGGAGTCTGAGGTTGCGGTAGGCCATGATTGTGTCACCGCATTTCTTGTGCCACCGCCCTCCAGCCTGGACAACAGAGTGAGACCCTATCTCAAAACACAAAACACACACACACACACACACACACACACACACACACAAATCACAGTTGCCCCTTGAGTCCACATATATCCAGACTTCTGCCACCCTGGGGACAGCAGGACCAACCCTCCCCTCTTCCTCCTCCACCTTTTCAATGTGAAGGTAAGGATGAAGACCTTCATGGTGATCCACTTCTGCTTAATGAACAGTAAATATATTTTCTCTTATGATTTTTCTTAACATTTCCTTTTGCCTAGATTACTGTAAGAATACAGCCTATAACACATAGAACACACAATACATGTTTATCCCCTTGATGCTATCGGCAAGGCTTTTCTGATCAACAGGTAGCTACAAGTAGTTAAGCTTTTGGAGAGTCAAAAGTTAAATGCAGATTTTCAGCTGTGCAGGGGTCTGTGCCCCTAAAACTCTGTGCTGTCCAAAGGTCAACTGCACCATCCTATTATGAGAAGGCGAACTCGTTGGCCAAAACAAACCAAAATAAACCAAAATAATTAGGACAAATGATTATAGAAGCACCCGGCATTTGGATAGGTATGTATGTATGTATTGATTGATTGAGTTGGGGTCTCACTCTGTTGCTCAGGCTGGAGTGTAGTGGCCCCAACCTCCCGGGCTCAAGTGATCCTCCCTCCTCAGACTCCTGAGTAGCTGGGACTACAGGTACACCAGCTAATTTTTTGATTTTTTAGTAGACATGGATGAGGGCTCGCTATGTTGCTTAGGCTGGTCTTGAACTCCTGGCCTCAAGCAGTCCTCCCGCCTCGGCCTTCCAAAGTGCCAGGATTACAGGCATGAGCCACCATGCCCAGCCTAGCTTTCTTTAAATTCTCATTCCACCTTAAGTGGAAAGAGGGAGCATAGTCCTCACTGCAGGTGTGGCTTCACAAGATGATGACTGGGAATTCCACTCTCCAAGGAAATGTCATTGGATCGCCACCAGAAGACTGGCAAACACATTTAACTACTTGAAGTTAAGGAAAGTATTTAAGACACATAACTCCTGTTTTGTTTTGTTTTTGTTTTTTTGAGTCAGAGTCCCACTCCGTTGCCTAGACTGGAGGGCAGTGGCATACTTCCGGCCACCGCAGCCTCGACCCGCTGGGCTCTGGCGATCCTTCCGCCTCAGCCTTCCAAGTAGCCGGGACTACAGACACACGCCACCATGCCCGGTTAATTTTTGATTTATTGTAGAGACAAGGTCTCGCCAAGTTGCCTGGGTGGGTCTCGAACCTGCAGGCTCAGGCAATCCACTCACCTCGGCCTCCCAAAGTGCTGGGATTACAGTGAGCCACCGAGCCCGGCCAAGACACGTAACTTTTATAAATAATTGTTGAGCCGGACTTGGTGGCACACACCCATAATCCCAGCTACTCTGGAGACTGAGGCAGGAGGCTTGCTTGAGCCTGGTCTTTTTCAATCTCTGAGCGTGCAGGAGGCTGCCGAAGGCCTTCGCAGGGCTTTCTTCTCAAGGTAGCTTTCTCCTGGGGAATGTGTGTGGTTCAAAAAACCGAGGCTGGAAAGTAGGGGCCAACCTGTGTGGGCTCGGAGTTCAGAAATCTGTGCCTAGGGAAAAACGCCCTGCCCAACCTTGCCCGGGTGACTGTGACACACCTTGCTCAACTCTGTCCTTGAGATGGCAGGGCGTGGAATCCTCCGTGAGGTGATGGGCTAGGGCGGCTCAGCAGAACCATGGGGTCTCCAGAGAAAAGGGATTTTGAAGGCAGCTGGGTTTGAGGCACCCATCCTCAAGTAGGGATGTGAGGAGATGGGCGTGCACCTGGAAAGCTGGGGGCCAACAGTTCCCTTCACGGTGGGATGGATCGCCCAGGCTGCAGTGAGGGGCTGCAGGTGCACCTGGGAGTGGGGCCAAGTGTGGGTGAACCTGGGGGGAGGGGCCAGGTGTGGGAGGACCTGGG
>NW_007097990.1:63594-81653 GCF_000164805.1 Carlito syrichta | reverse complement strand
GGAGGACCTGGGGGTGGGGCCAAGTGTGGGTGTGCCCGGGGGGGTGGGGCCAAGAGTGGGTGCACCTAGGGGCAGGGCCAAGTGTGGGCCGGAGAGAAGACACCGTAATGCAGAAGTGAAGGGAGAGGCTCTTCGCTCCGGGTACTTGCAGAACAGGTGCAGGGGTCCTACCAGACACCAGGCAGGAAAGACATTCCAGGAAACAAGTATGGTGGAAACTCAGAGACCCACCAAGATATGTCTCCACTTCTTCTCTTCCCTCCCTGCCTGTTCCCACACCCACGACACCCTTGGCAACACGTGCCCTGGCACAGAGGGCAGCTGAAGGTGTGCTAGGAACTGATGCTGGAGTCAGCCTGCTTATCAAAGCCCTGCCTCCAAGATCCAGAGCAAGGGATGCTGTGGCTTCTGCTTCTGCTCTCCCATCTGTAGAAAGCAGATAATAGCAACACCCTCTTGAAGTCTGGCTGTGATGGGGAACATCCTGGAACGGTGTCTGGCACCCAGCAAACACTAGTGCTGGCTATCTGCCCTGTGGTTTACTCCCCCCGCAGCTGTCGGGATGATCCCATGAACAGAGCCAGCGTGATCTTCCTGTGCTCCAAGTCCTGTCATGGCTCCCACCTTCCTCAGGAGCCCTGGTCCTTACTGTGGCCTGCGAGAGGGGCTGGCCCCCAGAGGTAACTCCAGCACCTGTTTTGGCAGAGCAGGGATATGCAGCAGACCCCTCAAGCGGCCCACAACGCTTAATGTGTTTACCATCTGGACTAAAGAAGAGTCCCAGAACTCTGGCCTCTGTCCCTGCCGGGGCCATCTCCCCAGGGCCAACACTCACCCTTCTCGCTCCCCACTCTCCTGGGTCATCTGGCACCAGCCGCCCAGCCTCCTCAAACATGTCACCATCCCCTGGGGGCCTCTTCAGCTGCTACTCCTTCTGCCTGTCCCCACCTTCTCAGGGAGGCCCCAGGGACTGCCTCGCTTAAAGCATCACCTGGCCTAACACACACACACACACACACACACACACACACACACACACACACACACGCATACACATGAGAACATGCACGCGCGTGCACGTTCACTCCCCTTTTGGCTTTATTTGTCCTCCCAGAACTCCTGGCCCTTCATCCAATACTCCTGGTGGTTTTGCCTAGAGTCTGGAACACGGAGCAAGTGGACCCTTAGCCTGGCTCCCAGGGGAAATCTTGGGTTGGGGTCCTGGGAGTCTCCATCTGCCAACCAATCAATACATGACATTGTTTTACGTATGTTTCTTTGAAAGACCCTCATCTAACATACACTTTTTTTTTGAGTCAGGGTCTCACTCTGTTGCCCAGGCTGGCATGCAGCAGCACAATCATAGCTCACTGCAGCCTCAACCTCCTGGGCTCAGGAGATGCTCCTACCTCAGTCTCCTAAGTAGCTGGGACTACAGGTGTACACCACCACGTCCCGTTAATTTTTTTATTTTTTGTAGAGACGAGGTCTTGCTATGTTGCCCAGGCTGGTCTCGAACTCCTGGGCTCAAGCAACCATTCTGTCTTGGCCTTCCAAAGTGTTGGGATTACAGGCATGGGCTACCGGGTCTGGCCTAACATACACTTAGATCCATCCACGTTGAACTTGGCCATGGTGAACTCGGTGTTTGTTCACTGTGTCTCTCGCCTGGGCGAAGAGTCTCTGATACATGGATTTGCTCTGCAAGGCTTATCACAGCCTTCCTGCACTCAGGGACACTGGATAGAGCTTCTGCACTACACTTGGGGCCCATTTTCAACATCAAAATCACCAATAAAAAGCAAACAAATGTGAAAAACACAACATCTGTTGACTGGGTCACCTCCTTCAGCCTCAGCTCAGAATGTGGGCGACGGGAACCCAAGTTTTCACTGGGCCTGTATATGTGTGCATCTCAAAAGCATTAATTTCAGGGTAACAGAGAAATTTTAGTGAATGGGTAAATTTTTTGGCAGCTCCTCAAAAAAATTAAACAAAGAATCACCATCTGACCCAGCAAGTCTACTTCTGGGTGTACCTCCAAGGGGATGGAAACAACATACATGGAATCCACCAATCACGAGGCACCGCTGTATTTATGCTTATTTGGAGGGAGATGTCAAGGAGCAGGGTCTCTGTGTTGTCACTGTGGCCTGATCCTGGCATGTGGTGGGAGCTGGGAGGGGTGGAGGGAGGGGTGCCTGCGAGGTACATGGTCTGGGTCGGTCAGAGGAGACACGAAAGGGCAGGCAGGGTAGGGGGAATACCTCATTCTGGAAGGTTGTCATGGGTCTTGGGAGCCCCTGGCATGCACACTTTCTCCACGAACCTGAAGCCCCAGAAAGCAGAGGCAGGAGTGGGTGGACTCTCCTTCTGGAAACCACGGCTGCAGTTGGGGACAGACTGCACGGGGCTGCGGTGCGTGCAGAGGGATGGCCGAGGGGGCCTCTGGGCCACCAGAGCCTGTGTGGTGGGGGCAGGGGAGGGGTAGAGAGAGGCAGAGGGGAGTTGGGGGGGGCTGCTGGAGAGACTGACTCCAGGCAGGGCTGGGGAGCCCACTGACACAGGGGTGTGGCACCCACAAGTAGCCCAGGACAAGAGGCGGAAGTTTTGGGCCTGATGTCCAGGAGTTGGGGGATCCAGGGCTGGGGGAGTGGCTTTGTAGGGCAGCCTGGGCTGAACGGAATGAGATGGCATTCACGGTCCTTGGGGTCCCAGCTTTTGTTGTAAGTGCTCTTGGGACCTGAGCGGCTAAATTGCATTTGTGGCTTTTATGTTGGGAGGGGGAGGGGAGATGGCTATATCACAACCACTGGCTCAGACTGGTGTTGTCACTGCCTTTTAAAATTATCAACTGAGCCAGGCTCGGTGGCTCAGCCTGTAATCCCGCGCCTTTGGGAGGCTGGGGTGAGTGGATTGCCTGAGCCCGCGGGTTCGAGACTAGCCTGGGCAGCAAGACCTCATCTCTACAATAAATTAAAAAAGCAGCTGGGCGTGGTAGTGTATGCCTGTAATTCCGGTTACTTGGAAGGCTGAGGCGGAAGGTTCGCCAGAGACCAGCAGGTTGAAGCTGCGGTGGCCGGGAGCGGCCACTGCACTCCAGTCTGGGCGACAGAGTGAGACGCTAACTCAAAAATAAAAAATAAAATTATCAACTGAAGTCCCTAAGTTGTTTTCTGACAAGCTGTCATTAGGCCCTATTTTCCCTTCTGGTATTTATGAACTTGCTTATTTACACCCATGGTTCTCAGTCAGGGGTGATTCTGGCCCCCAGAGCCACCGGGCATTATCTGGAGACATTTTGGTTGTTACCATGCAGGAGGAGGGGTGATCCTGGCATGGAGTGGGTGGAGGCCAGGGATGCTGCTCCGTACCCTGCAGTGCCCAGGACAGTCCCAGCCCTAAGAGCTATCTGGTCCCAAATGGCTACAAAGTCCAGATCGGGAGGCCCAACTTAGACACTTAGATGTAGCACTGAACAGTCACACACTGAAGCCCAGCCTGCTTGCTTCAGACGATTGTTTCAGAGGCCAAGATTTTCATCACATGGTGACTAAGGCCACCCCTCCGGCTGTCTGTCGCTCCAGCTTTGACAAGTAAGCTTTCTATAACTTTATCTTTCTAAATTACATGTTAAACAACCACCTGATCAAAAAAGCACAGAGGACAGAACCTGTGGGCACTTCCCACTAAGCTGACACCAGCCACTAATGATCAGTTTTGGGGACTTCCATCCATCTAGCTAGAAGCCTGGCTAAAGGATGGTTAGCTCTGAAATATCTTAATATCTGTGTGCTTCTTGTCCTGCCCTAAGAATATGGTATGGGACCTGATTAGATGCTGTTTCCCATGTGTTCAACCCTGGCCCAGATGTCAAAGGTTGTGGGCACTGTGACTCACGTTCAAGTTCTTACAAGACCCTATAGTGTCAGATGCAACCAGTGGATGGAACTCCTCCACCTCAACAATAAAAACAAATACTCTGACTCAAAACTGGGCAAAGAGTGTGAACAGACATGTCCCCAGAGACATACAAACGGCCAATGAACACAAGAAAAGACATTTAGCTTCACTAGTCATTAGGGAAATGCACATCAAACCCACAATGAGATAAGTCACACCCACTAGGACTAAATAATTTGTTTAAATGTAAAATAACAGGCATTGGTGGGAACGTAGAGAACCCGGAACCCTAGTATGCTGCTGTTGGGAATGGACAATAGTGTGGCCACTGTGGGTAACAGCATGGCGGTTCCTCCAAGTCCAGCAGAAAATTACCAGAGACCCAGCAATTTGACTTCTGGGTATATCTCTGGAAGAACTGAAGCAGGGACTCAGACAGGTATCTGTATACCCTTGTTCACAGCATGATTATTTACAGTAGTCAAAAAGTAGAAGAACCCAAGTGTCCATTGACAGGTGGATGGACAAATAAAACGTGATACACACACATGCACACACGCGCACAGGCACACACACGGATATGATTCAGAAAAAAAGAAACTTCAGCTGGGCTCAGTAGTTCAGCCTGTAATTCCAGCACTTTGGGAGGCTGAGATGAGTGGATTGCCTGAGGCCGCAGGTTCAAGACCAGACTGGGCAACTTAGTGAAGACCTCATCTCTACAATAAATCAAAAATTAGCCGGGTGTGGTAGTGCACACCTGTAGTTCTGGCTATTTGGAAGGGTGAGGCAGAAGGATCGCCGGAGCCCAGCAGGTGGACGCTGGGGTGGACGTGAGCATGCCACTGCACTCTAGCCTGGGCGAGAGCGAGACTCCAACTCCAAAAAAGAAAAAAGAAACTTCTGACACCTGCCACAACATGGATGAACCTTGAGGATATGATGCTGAGTGAAATAAGTCAGACACAAAAGGACAAATCCTGGGCAATTCCACTTCCAGGATGACCCCAGTGGCATCAGAGTCATAGAGACAGAAAATAGAATGGCAGGTGCCCGGGGCTGGGGAGTAAGTGCTCCTTGGGGACAGACCTTCAGTCTGGGAAGGTGAGACAGTTCTGGAGATGACGGTGGTGATGCCTGCACAACCATGTGAATGCGCTTAATGCCACCAATGTGTAGTATACTTAAGAATGATTTTTAAAGCAGATGCAATGAGTGCTGCAGGGGACTTGAACTTCAGAGCTGCTCCTCGTCCATCTTGGACTTGGATCTTCTCCCATGAACCTGCCAGTCCCCGTCACAGCAGGCACACACAACCGGACCCTGGACAGCTTCCCACCTTCTCTGGGGACAGCTGTCCCATATGACAGGACCCAGGTAGCTTCCTCAAGAGATCAGTTCCAACACACTCCCCTGCCAGGTCTGCCAGCAGCCGGGAAGGTCCCTGTCTCTGCCTCTAAGCTGTCACTTATCAAAACCCCCTTGGCAATAACAAGGATGCTTAATGCAGACGTGGGACCAAAACCTGCTCCATGGGTGCTTCGATTCATTTTGGTGAACAAGCTTAACTACTTAACAGGTTTAACTACTCCACAGGGGGCCAGTTGGAGGTGTCCCTAAACGTTATTTATTTAAGTCAGGATCTCATTCTGTTGCCCAGACTGGAGTGCAGTGGCAGGATCATGGCTCACCGCAGCCTCGACCTCCTCCCTCAGTCCCCCTTGTAGCTGGGACTGCAGGTGTGCGCCTCCCCGTCTGGCTAATTTTTTTATTTTTGTAGAGACAAGGTCTCGCCATGTTGCCCAGACTGGTCTTTTAAATGCCTAGGGTCAAATGATCCTCCAGCCTCAGTCACCCAAAGTGCTGGGATTACGAGTGTGAGCTACTGCACCTGGCCATCTTTGAACTTTTTACCAAAGGCAAACTTGGAAGAACCACTGCCAAAGGATGTGATTAACCACCAGTGGACACGACCTTCAGTCATGAGGCCGAAAAGGGGCAAATCCAGTGAGGGGGCCAGAGGCATGGTTGCAAGACCAGAAAGGCACTGATAAGACAGAAAAGCTCGGCGTGCAACTTCATTGTTGATATATCTGAAGAAAACGTGACAAAGATCAGAACTCAGCAGAGACGCCTTGCACTGCCCAGGCTTGTCCTGAGATTATCTGCTTCCTTCGGCTTAAATTTCACACCATTTTCTGGTATCAACATGGAGGAACCTTTAGCACCATCCACAAGTATCCCAGATGCTGAAAAAGCACTTGCCACGAACAAGTATTTCTCTAGATCTGGGTATGAGGCCAGATGTTGACTGTCGAGCGGGGTCTCAGTAGAACGATCCCACCCTCTGAGACATTCCCAGGAGGGGCAGCTGGCATTCCTGTCAGGCATCTTTTAAACAATTATGTTAATTCAACTGACTGTGCAGAAATCAAAATGACATGGCTGAAAAACATTTTAATGAAAACAAGAGATTCTGAAAAGATTAATTCAGGTGTGGCTACCACACATCTAAAGTCTTCCAGAAAATCCCACTGGCCATATATATATATATTTAAATCCAACAATTTTAATGTGGGAAATAAAGAGCGAATGTTAGCAGAGGTGGCCCGAAGGAGGGCAGAGGAAATCAGACACTTGAGAGAGGCCAGTGGGTTTCTCTTTCAGCAGATGATGAAAAGGACTCTCTGTCACAGGCGGAAGCAAGGCACAAAAAAACAGGCACGCACAAAGCCAGGACAAACCTGTTTGCCTTCAGCAGGTTGGGGAATTATTCCAGGGCACTGTGCTTCTGGAGAAAGACAACGGAATTGGTGTCAGGGTAAGTGAGTCTTAGAAAGACCCTTGGCAGGGAGGTTCCAGTCTGAACTCCTGCCCAAGGTAGGCCACCAGGAGCCAAACTTTCCAAAGCAGGGACTGGGACAGCTGTAGGTGTTGCTATTTTCACCTGGGAGAACCTGAGATCTATTCTGACCAAGCCCCCCCCCCCCAAGGTTCACAAATACCACGAGAAATCGTTATTTCCAACAAAATGCCACAGCATAAAGAGAGTCCCCTGGGGAGAGCTACTGCTTACGGATGGCCCCAAGCTCTGTGCAGTGGAAGATGATTTGATTTTTTTCCCTCTCTAAATCTACAAAACTCTCAGCACTTTGGGAAGCTGAAGCAGGAGGATCGCTTGAGGCCAAGAGTTTGAGACCAGCCAGGGCAACATAGCGAGACCCCGTATCTACCAAAAAAAAAAAAAAAAAAATTAGTGGGGTATGGTGCTAAAAGAATAAAAATAAGTAAGTAAAAAATTAGCATATGCCTATGATCTCAGCTACTCAGGAGGCTGGCTGAGGGGGGATAGGCAACAGAGTGAGACCTTAGCTCTAAAAAAATAAAATAAAATCAATCTATAAAACATTTGTATTTGATGAAGGCGGTATCAGAATGCATGGGGAAGGAATGGATCATACAGAGTATAGGCAAGCCAAACGCTTGACAGACTGTTGTGTCAGGCTCCCATTTCTACTTTGTAGTAAATTATACTCACAGAGAATTCAGATTTAGGGCACCTGCTGAGCTCATGAGATAGGTGAGGACCTGCTGTCCCCTAACCCGTGTCTCTCACCAAATTTACAAAGCCAGACAGGGATGGCCCTAGGAACAGCACTATAAAAGTCATAAGTCTACTGCAGGGGCTGGCCTCCGTTTTGTAAATAAAGTTTTACTGGAACATGGCCACTCCCACTTGTTTACATGTCCTCCATGGCTGCTTTTGAGTTGAGTGGCTGCGACAGCAGCTGTGTGGTCTACAAAGCCTAACATATTTACTACCTGGATTTTTGTGTGTTTGTTTGTTTTGTTACTGATAGATACAAGGTCTCGCTCTGTTGCCCAGGCTGGAATGCAGTCACACCATCATAGCTCACTACAGCGTTGGACTCCTGGGCTCAAATGATTCTCCCAAGTAGCTGGGACTATAGGCATGGACCACCACATCTGGCTAATTTTAAAATTATTATTTTGTGGAGAGATGGGGTCTCATTATGTTGCCCAGGCTGGTGTTGAATTCCTGGCCTCAAGGGATCCTCCCATCTCGGTCTCCCAAAGTACGGAGCCACCATGCTCTGCCATATCTGGCTGTTTACAGAAAGTTTGCTACTGTATCTAACTAGTTTGTTCTGGAAGGGAGAACCTATTCCCAACCATTAAGATGCGCCCGGCTCAGCCTGTAATCCCGCGCCTTTGGGAGGCTGAGGTGAGCGGACTGCCTGAGCCCGCGGGTTCGAGACCCGCCTGGGCAACTTGGTGAGACCTCATCTCTACAATAAATAAAAAAATCAGCCGGGTGTGGTAGCACATGCCTGTAATTTCGGCTACTTGGAAGGCTGAGGCGAAAGGATTGCCGGAGCCCAGCAGGTCGAGGCTGCGGTGGCCAGGAGTGGCGACTGCACTCCAGTCTAGGCGACAGAGTGAGACTCCAACTCAAAAAAAAAAAAAAAGATGCGCCCAGCCAAGCTCATGTCTCCTAGGAACCCCTAGTGCTATCCCTGGAGTGCAGAAGGGACTGAAATAAAGGAAGCAGCAAAGTGGATAAACTGTGAGAAGTCATTACTGAATGCCAGTCCTGAAATAGCTCATGCTAGGAGCAAACAGGTAGCCAACAGGTAGCAAGGAAGTTAGTTTCTAAGCACCTCAAATTCCCTACCATCCAAAGTATGCTGGCTATAATTACTAATGTAAGTCAGCAGCCAACTGAAAATTCCAGAACGTTACAAAGACCTTCATTAGTATTCCTTTTAGAACTGCAATGGTGTGAGCCTGAATAAATTTTGATATAGCCCATGTCTCAAGGTCAGATTGTAAACTAAGTACAGGAGCAAAAAGATGGGAAATTTTTTTTCCTTTCTAAATCTATAAAACTTTTGTATTTGATGAAGGTGGTATTTGAATGCACAGGGATGGAGTAAGGTTATAAAGAGTATAAGCACATGGTCAATGCCTCTCTGTACTCTATAGCAAATTATATTCATAGAGAATTCAGATTTAGAAGTTTTTCAAAAATCATGTAGGAGCCCAGGCATGGTGGCTCACACCTGCAATCCCAGCATTTTGGGAAACTGAGGTAGGAGGCATGTTTGAGCCCAGGAGCTCAAGACCAGCCTAGGCAACATAGTGAGACCTCGCCTCTACAAAAAAACAAAAAAGTTAGCTAGGGTTGGTGGCACACATGTGTAGTCCCAGCAACTTAAGAAGTTGAGGTGAGCCGGGCTCGGTGGCTCAGCCTGTAATCCTGCGCCTTTGGGAGGCTGATGTGAGTGGATTGCCTGAGCCTGCGGGTTCGAAACCTGCCTGGGCAGCGAGACCTCATCTCTACAATAAATCAAAAAAGCAGCTGGGCGTGGTAGCGCATGCCTGTAATTCCGGCTACTTGGAAGGCTGAGGCGGAAGGATCGCTGGAGCCCAGCAGGTCGAGGCTGCGGTGGCTGGGAGCGGCCACTGCACTCCAGTCTGGGCGACGGAGTGAGACTCCAACTCAAAAAAAAAAGAAGTTGAGGTGGGAGGATCGCCCGAGTCCAGGAGGTCAAGGCTGCGGTGAGTCAGTATTGAGCCACTGTACTCCAGCTCAGACGACAGAGTGAGACTCTGACTCAAAAAAAAAAAAAAAAATAATAATAATCTAGGTGTTCTCCTGAAGACCTTTTCTTTCCTCTATGCAATTAACTGGTTTCTAAGTGAGTCAAAATTAACACTTTAACTTCAAAATATTGGAAACTTACAGTGTGCATACAGCCTAAGAACTTGTTCTCAGAACCTCAGAAAGAATGTGGACCTATTTGGAAACAGAGCCTGAGCTGGGAACGATCTCGAGACAAAATTTCAAATTAGGGTGGGTTCTGGAGCCAGTGACTGGTGTTTCTGTAGGGAAAGGAAAGCGGGATTTAGACACAGAGAGACACATACAGATACACAGGAGAAAGAGACACAGAGGAGAAGGCCAAGAGACCATAGAGGCTGAGAGTGGAGTGATGCAGCCACAAGTCACAGGATACCTGGGGCGACCTTCTAGAAGCTGGAAAAGGCAAGGAAGAACTCCTTACTAGAGTCTTCATTTCAGACTCACTGAAGCCTTGGCCTCCTGGGCTCAGGCAATCCTACTGCCTCAGCCTCCTGCGTAGATGGGAGAACAGGCATATGCCATTACGCCTGGATAATTTTTTGCAGAGATGAGGTCTAGCTATATTGCACAGGCTAGTCTAGAATTCCTGGGCTCAAGCAATTCTCTTGCTTCAGCCTCCCAAAGTGCTGGGATTACAGGTGAGAGCCACTGTGCCTGGCAGACTTGTCACTTTAAGCCACTGCATTGGTGGCAATTTGCATTGGTGGCAATCAGGTAATGAAAACAGTTCCTGAAAGTCAAAGCTATTAACTATAACATGAAGGGCTTCATCTTGTCTACACATTTTCCTCCCAGGCAGCGGTCCTAAGATCCGAGGCTGTGACACTGTGGACTGTGAAATCAAACAGAATGGAAAACATAGAGTTTTCTATTCTATTCTTTGGATCCCGTTGTGCATGTGCTTATCGGGTCACTGTGCAAAATGTTTATTTTTGTGACAGTCAGGGTCAAAGTGAAACACACCCATCCGGGGGAGCTGCAAGAGTGTCCCAGAGGCCCCTGTCTTCAGGCCCACCTGTCAGGGGAACCTTCCAGACCAATGGAAAGCCACCCTCGTTATAAAAACCTCCAGCCCAGGATGCTCTGTGCCCGATCTTCAGACCACGTAGAAGGCCTTGGAGTCCCCTCACTTGTTTCTGCTTTTTCTGACTTTACTAGGTGGTCCAACTCAGGCAATATTTACGGGACAAAAGAGGGCCCAGTCCAGGAAGTCCCTCTGGCAACTAACTCATGTCTCCCAGGAGCCAGGACAGGGTAGCCATCAGTAAGTCAGGATACAAGGTCAGGGCAGCTGAGCACGCCAACCCTGGGACAGCCCACGCCTGCCTCTGGCACTGTCCCCTTCACAACTCCTTCAAGGTCCACCTTGTTACAGATTGAAAACAGCCAAGTTCAGGCGACATTTGGATGAACCCTGAAAATGTGACACGAAGGAAAAGCCAGGTGCAGGATTTTGTTGATAGGAAATGCCCAGAACAGACAAATCTCCAGAGGGCAAGTAGGGTTGCGGCTGCCGGGGGCTGAGGGAGATGGGGAGTGGGAAGTGGTTGCCAGGGGGTGTGGGATTTCCATGTGGGATGAGGAAAATGTTCTGGAATTAGAGGGTGGTGGCAGCTGCACAGCTCTGTGAATACACTGAAACCACTGAGGTGTACACTGCAGAGGGTGGCTTTTACGTGGTGGGAATCATGCCATCCTGACGTTAAGGGGCAGCAGCCAAGGCTGACTCTGTGGACGACAGTTCTCTCCCCATCAGGTGGGGAGCTGGTGGAAGCTTCTGGAAAAGTCTGGGAGAGGGAGGGAGAGCAAAAGAAAGGTTTAACTGCCCTGATCATCTAAGCCAGGTGGAGTTAAGGACAAAGTGAAAGGCACCTGTTTACAAGATGTGACTTACAACTGCTCCCAGGGTTCCAGGGCAGACCACCGTGGCTGCACTTCATTTGTAAGAAAGTTATAGCTGGGCTCGGTGGCTCAGCCTGTAATCCTGTGCCTTTGGGAGGCTGAGGTGAGTGGATTGCCTGAGCCCGCGGGTTTGAGACTCGCCTGGGCAACTTGGTGAGACCTCATCTCTACAATAAATCAAAAATTAGCCGGGCGTGGTAGCGCGCGCCTGTAATTCCAGCTACTCAGAAGGCTGAGGTGGAAGGATCGCTGGAGCCCAGCAGGTCGAGGCTGTGGTGGCCGGGAGCGGCCACTGCACTCTAGTCTGGGCGACAGAGTAAGACTCCAACTCAAAAAAAAAAAAGAAGGTTATTTTTAGAATAAGAAAACCAGCTAAGCTGCGTTCACCATTGCGACTCTACAAGGCAGGGGGAGGGGCCGGGGGGCGCAAAAGCCAGAATTTATCTCTTAAAAATTGTGTATTTATTCGTACATGTTTAAACTTCAGTCAGTTTCAAAGTACTGTCTGTTTGATGCAATCCACCCATCGAGATGTTTTTTTCCTCTGTTCAGAAATCTGAACTCGTCCATTTTGATGCCTTTTAATGCTTCTGCCGTTTTTTGTTTCACCTCTTCCACATCAGCAAAACACTTCTCTTTGAGGACTTTTTTCATTTGAAGAAACAAAAAAAAAAGTCACTTAGGGGCAAGATCCGGTGAATAGGGAGGGTAGGACATGGGGTCAGGCCATTTTTGGTCCAAAACTACTGAATACTCCGTGTGGTGTGGGCAGATGTGCTGTCATGGTGGAAGAACCAGTCACTCGTTTGCCACAACTCGCAAGGCAATCTTCTGAAAACTTCCAGATAAAAAACTTCAGCTGACCATTGGATATGAAAGGAACAAATTCTGAGTGTTCTACAAGGGGCCTGCCCTCCAAAAGATAATTCTGATTGTTTTGGGGTTCCCCCACCTTGTATTACACAGCAGCGACTTGGTAATGATCTGCTGAATGAATGAGTGAACGAATGAATGAACACTCCCTAAATCAGAACAGTCCATGGGCAGCAATGACCCTATGAAACAAGGAGCGTTGTCTGGGTTCTAGTTTCACAGAGAAGGAAACTGAGGACGAGAGGGTTTCGGGCATCTCCCTCACCAGAGGCCACCCAAGCTCCTGCGAACCCTGCGTGGCTGCCTCTGTGCTTGTGACGCCTACCTCACAGGGAGGGGAAGGCCTAGAGTGTGGAAGCCTCCATGGTGGAAGGGAAGGCTGGAATGGGACAGGGTGGGCAGGTGAAGAGCTCCAAGTTAGGCTGGGAGTCTGAACTGTCCAGCATGAGGGAAGAAGGCCAGGCATGTGAGTTTTCTGTGGCTGCAGGACACATGCCCACAGACAGCAGCTGGAGGCAACGTGGACTCGTAACCTCACAAGGATGAAGGTCAGAAGTCTAAGACGAGCTGGTCCCTCCCGGAGGCTGCTGGAGGCCCCATGTTCCCTTTTCCAGCAGCTAGAGGTGCCCGCACCCCTCGGCTGGGGGGCCCTTCCTCTATCCTCAGAGCCAGCAGCACAGCCTCTCCCCAGTTCTCTGGCTCTGAGCCTTCTGCCTCTGCTTAAGAGGACACTGTGGGGACACTGGGCCCCCAGGTCACCCAGGTTGATCTCTTCTCTCAGTCCCTTCTGCCGGGTACGGCGGCATCTTGGGGACCAGGATGCAGACGTTTTTGGGGCTGTGATTCCACCTGCCATGCCAGCTGTGACGTTTTCACAAGATTGGTGTGGTGGGGAGGTTGGCTCTAAATCACAGAACAGAGCAGAGGCCTTCCCGTCTCTGAAGGGACACCCCAGCCCCCATGTGCCCTTCCCAAGCCGCCTCTACCCCTGGATGGAAACTGCCATCTAGTCCTCTATGGTGACAACCCAGTCGATAAAAATCCCGTGCATGCCACGCTGGACACAGGACAAGGCGACTGACGTCTGTTGGGCATGGCCAAGGCAGCCTGAGGAACTGCAAGGACGTGGTAACCGCTGGGGCTTCTGCCTCTGGTCATGTGAGCGTAATAACCAGACATGGCTCTCCACTGCCTTGTCTTCATTTTCAATTCAGTGAGCTCTACACCCCTCAGCTGTCAAGTCCTCTGCCTCGGTCCTTCCTCTCTTGAAAAGCTCTAGCAGGTGGGGACTGTGTCTTCTGCCCTGTGCCCCTCCACCCCAAAGCCCTACAGCCTCAGGGTCCAGGATGGTCTCTGAGGGGCAAGGGGCTCCCTTCCGTTGCGCTTGAACCACGGAAGACTTTAGGATGGTTGGAGCTGGGGAGAAGAGAACCTTGGTCCTGGGGAAGGGATCACAGCTTTCCATTCCTCCGATGCAAGATAAAACCTTAGAAGGGGGGCGCAGCTGACCCTACCAATGGATGCTGGCGCCTGCAAGCAGCAGGGGCCCAAGCCGCCTCAGCAAGACTTCAGTGACCAGCGGATGACCTATTTTGGCGCTACCAGATGGACAGCACCTTGTTGGCTATGGAAGCTCAGTCCAAATGACACTGCTCAGGACAGGGCTTCCCGGCCACCCCTGGGCCACACCCACAGTGAGGCTCTCACCCCACACCTCTGCCTCAACCCTGGGCACAGTTAGCAGTACTTGTCCTATATCTGTCACCTTGTCTTACATGGCAGAGACCCGAGCCCGTCACCGACTTTATCCCCAGCGCGTGAGCACATTGCCTGACATACAGAACGACAATCTGTTCATGTTGGTAATCCGGCCGCGCCCCACTTCCGGCAGCAAGCTGTTCCCTTCTCCTTCGGGGTTCTCTGAGCTTTAAATGCCCCGAGGTCTTCTGGCGACTCGGTCTCAAACCGTTCCTTCAAATTCTGTCCCCTGCTCACATCCGCTGCCACCATGCACTGAGTTCTTATCCCAGCTCTCCCCTGCTCTTTTGAACAGCATTCTTGCAATAGAATTCAGATGCCATACACTCCACCCCTTGAAAGTGTCCAATGCAGTGGCTCCTAGGACATTCAGAGAGTCATGCATCTATTACCATGATCAATTTCAGAATGTTTTCGTCGATTTTTTTTCATCGGCCAAAAGAAATGCCATTCCCATGAACAGTCATTCCCTACTCCCCTCCCACATAGCCCCTGGCAACACAAATCTACTTCTGTCTCTGGGATTTGCCTCTTCTGGATATTTCATAGAAATTGACTCATACAGCATGTGCCTTTGGGGACTTGGCTCTTTTACCGAGCATGATGCTCTCAAGGTGCATCTGTGTATCAGAGCTTCATTCCTTTGCCTGGATAAATAATATTCTGTCAATGGATGGGCAACATTTGATCTGCTCCAAAGTTGGCGGATACTTAGGCTGTCTTCATGTTCTGGCTGTTTGAATGCTGCTATGAACATTTGTGCATAGTTTTTGTATAGGCCTGCATTTTCTTTCTTTTTTGTTGCCCAGGCTGGAGTGCAGTGGCATGGTCATGGCTCACTGCAGCCTTGACCTGTTGGGCTCAGGTGACCCTTCCTCCTCAGGCTCTCAAGTAGTTGGGACTACGGGCCTGCGCCACCATGCCCGACTAATTTTTTTTTTTTGTAGAGGTGAGGTCTCGCAAAGTTGTCCAGGCTGGTCTTGAACCCCTGGGCTCAGGAAATCTCTTGCCTCCGCCTCCCAAAGTGCTGGGATTACAAGCGTGAGCCACCACACCCAGCCCATTTTACCCCTATAGAGGAACTGGCTGACTCTGCTAACACCTGTTGTGGATGACTTCCTGACTTATTATTCCTTCTAAATTCAATTTTTCTCTTCAAACAAACCTCAGCAAATTAGTCACCCATAAACAGTGCACAACTGGGATGTCCCTGTATGCAGGGTGATGCTAGATTCCTGCCAAGTAACTTGACATGGTCCTTCCCTCCTTCCACTGTACACTGCAGTGAGGGGCCACTTGCTCAGACTCGACTATCTCTTTTGACTTTCTCATCTCCTGACTCCTAAACCCATCCCTAAGAATGATGAACCGTGCGAGGCATGTGCCTGTAGTCCCAGCTACTTGGGAGGCTATGTTAGGAGGATCACTTGAGCCCAGGTGTTTTTGTTCTTGTTTCTTTTCATTTTTTATTTTATTTTAAAGATGTGGGGTACAATTCAGGATTAGGTACACAAATGTCCACTCTGCAGGTACCCTTGTTGATGAGGTGTAGCCCTCCCTCCCCTGGCAGTTCCCTCAATTGCCAATCCCACCCCAAGCCCAGGTGTTTGAATATAGCCTAGGCAACAGAGCAAGAGCCCATCTCCTTAAAAAAAAAACAAAACAAAACTGACAAGCTGATACGATGTCCTAGAATTAGATACTGAGGATAACTGCCTAAATTTGTGAATATACTAAAATCCACTGAATGGTACACTTTAGAAGGGTGGATTTTATGGTATGCTAATTATATCTCAATAAGGCTGCTGTATTACTTTAAAAGCGACATGAATGTAAAATGTTACCGTCCACAATGTGTTGAATGAATACTCTTAGTGAAACCTTTAGAATTTTTTTTCAAGATACGATTGCTCATAAATCAGTGCATCAGCTACTGGGAACATAACCAAACTCCCAACTCTACACTCAGGTGAAACTATGAATTTATCCATGAATACAAGCAGAGGTGCAAGCCAGCCGGATTTAGTTCACACACAACTTAATCTGACCCACAAAACATGAACTTGTGCAGGGGCTGAATCATGGAGTCCTCCAGGAGGAGTTTCTTTTTGTTTTGAGTTAGAGTCTCACTCTGCTGTCCAGGAAGAGTACAGTGGCATGCTCTCGGTCACCGTGGCCTTCTAAGTAAATGGAACTACAGGTGTGTGCCACCACGCCCGGCAAATTATTTTGATTTTTCGTAGAGATGAGGTCTCACCATGCTGCCCAGGCTAGTCTTGAACCCCTGGGCTCAGATGATCCTCTCGCCTCAGCCTCCCATAGTGCTGGGATTACAGGGTGAGCCACCATGCCCAGCAAAGAGATTCTTTTAACCAGTTTCCCTCCCTCACCCAGCCAGTCACATTCCTCCTCCAAAAAAATTCCTCAGGGGCAGCTCTGGGTCTGGAGTTGTTTTGCACCTGGAGAGGATTTTGAAAACACAGCAGCTCTTGGCCACTTGGGGGATGGGGTAGGGGGGTGAAGTTGAAAAAAATCACAAGGAAACAACAACTGGCTGGAGTTCATAAAGAGCCCTGGGCTTCAAGTTAAGAGAGGTGGGAAGGAAAATGTTTTTCTCTTTTTTTTGAGTTGGAGTCTCACTCTGTCACCCAGACTGGAGTGCAGTGGCTGCTCCCGGCCACCGCAGCCTCCACTTGCTGGGGAAAATGTTTTGAGAGGCACAGATGGAGTCTGAAGAAATGGAACAACCCCAAAGGAGTGAAGAGGAAGGAGACTTTGACATAGGATCAGAACTATGTTAAACATGTGGTAGGTAAACACCCAGGGAGGCAGAGTTGGTCACCACAGCCCCAGCTTTCCAGGGCAGCAGCCCTGCTGCCGTAATTGCTACTGTGTGACAAGAATGAAAATTACATGGCAGCTATGCCAGAAACGATGTGTGTGTCGCTTCCACTTTCAAAGTGGGGACAATCCCAAGGAACTTAAGGGGGGAAAAAAAAGAGAGAGAAAATAAAAAGAAAGAAAGAAAGAAGGCAAGGCACAGTGGCTCATGCCTATAATCCCAGCACTTTGGGAGATTGAGGTGGGAGAATCACTTGTGGCCAGAGTTCATAGACCCGCCTGGGCAACAATTTGTGTGTGACCTTGTCTCTATAAAAACAAAACTACAAAGTCAAAATAAAAAGAATCAGAAATTCTCCTTTCATGTAATTCTCTTTTCGTGTAATTTTAAAATGGAATAAGCTTTGAAGTATATATACATCATAGACTGACTAAATCTAGCTAATAGCCAGGTACAGTGGCTCACACCTGTAATCCCAGCACTTTGGGAGGCAGAGGTGAGAGGATTGCCTGAGCCCAGTTCAAGCCTGGACAATTTGGTGAGACCTCATCTCTACATTAAACCAAAAAGGGACGGGCTCAGGGGCTCAGCCTGTAATCCCAGCACTTTGGGAGGCCGAGGTGAATGGATTGCCTGAGCCCAAGGGTTCGAGACCAGCCCAGGCAACTTGGTGAGACCTCATCTCTACAATAAAACCAAAAATTAGCCGGGCGTGGTAGTATACGCCTGTAGTTCTGGCTACTTGGAAGGCTGAGGTGGGAGGATCACTTGAGCCTAGGAGTTCGAGATGCAGTGAGCTATGATTGTGCCACACTCTAGCCTGGGCAACAAAGTGAAACCCTGTCTCTAAAAAACATCTTAAAATAAGAATGAATAACTTTTAAAAATTAAAAAGTAAAAGTCACACACGAATTTCAAAAAATCAAAGTAAAAATGAAATGAGCTATACAAAATCAAAATAAAGTATGCTTACAAGAATAACATTTAGCCGAGCTCATTGGCTCAGCCTATAATCCCGCGCCTTTAGGAGGCTGAGGTGAATGGACTGCCTGAGTTCGTGGGTTCGAGACCCGCCTGGGCAGCGAGACCTCATCTCTACAATAAATCAAAAAA
>NW_007097990.1:62180-63438 GCF_000164805.1 Carlito syrichta | reverse complement strand
CAAAAAAAAAAAAAAAAAAAGAATAACATTTAGTATGCCTTTCGGCTGTTTGCTCTTATTTGTTCTAGAACAAACATCTTCATTTTTTTTTTCTCAGAAGGGCTTGTTGACCTACACAAACAGCAAACTACCGAAAAAGCATAATCTCTGCCCCAGTCAACAACATCCCAGATGCTCAAACTTTCCAGACCTTATTACTTGGAATGTCAACCTAAACACACAGGCCTGGGGGCAGGCAGACATACCCAGGACATAGAACGCTGAGGGAGCGAGCGGTCACCATATGTCAGGTACTTCTGCTATGCATACATAGTATCTCACAGAATCCCCAGTCAGTCCTTATTCCCATTTTAAAGACGCAACCCTGAGGCTTGGCGAGGTTACCTGGTGAACAGGTAGGTGGTGGCAGTGCATCTGGGACCAGAACCCAGCTCACAAATGTCACTCAAACGTGTGCTCTTGACATTTCTTCCCGCTCGCGGATTAATCATTCACCCGGATCCCCGCAAAACTCACTCCCAGATCGCCCTTGGCCATCGGGCTGTCTGCACCGTCCTGAACTCCCTCTGGCCAACCAGACAAGAAGGGGCCCCTGCAAGCTACCAGCTGGAGTTCCAACTCCCGGAAAACAAGGCAAAGGGGGGAGGAGGAGAACGGTGCTCTTCGCTTCTCTTCTGCTAAAACTTCAAGAAACTTTTTACACCGGAGGCCAGTCAGCCCTTCCACGATCTCAACAGGTAAGGGGAAGGCGGTTACGGCAAAAGCTGCTCATTCCAGTCCGCCCCAGCCCAGTCCTTAGACAAGAAAGACCCAAAGCAACAAGCGCGTGCACACATGAGTGCGCGCGCGCGCGCGCACACACACACGCGCGCGCACACACCCCTCGCACGCGTTTGCACCCAAACGCCCACTGGCAGGGAGGACGTCTGCTCCGGGGTGGGAGGGTCCTCCCGGGAGGCCCGAAGCAGCGCGGTGCTGGGTAGGGTGCTGGGTGTCACTCCATCCCTGGTCCTGCCCCAGGCGTTGCTGAACCAGGAGCAGAGGCTGGAGCCCCAGTGACCTTTCTCTCCTCCCCCGGAGGAGGGGAGGCTGCAGCGCCCGAGGGCGGGCTGCATCGTCTACACCTCTGCACCCCACATTCGTCACCTCCAGACCCCAGGCACTGAAGGGGCAGCCTGAACCAGAGCACCCGTCCGCCTGCCTGGAGGAGTCCCCGGGGCCCGGCAGGAGGCCCGAGGCAGCCCCGGGGGTGGGTCCC
>NW_007097990.1:45972-62160 GCF_000164805.1 Carlito syrichta | reverse complement strand
CTCCGCCCGGCCTCCCGGGATCCACAGGCGCCCGCAGCTGGGAGCCGGAAGCGGGAAGCCGCGCGGGGCGAGCGGCGCATGCGCGTCCCCGCCCCTGAGGCGGGCCCGAGGGCGTGGTCCTGAGGGGGCGTGGCCCGGAAGGCGGGTCAGTCCCCGGGACCCGGGCTTTCGTGTTAGGTTGATCCCGAGGGGTGGGGGGAGGCGCGTCCGCTTGATCTTAGTGGGGGCGCAAGGACTGAAGGGGGAAAGTGCCTGCGGCGAGAGTGAGGGCGATCCTTCAGGGGCGGGTCGGTGGGGTTGGGGGGCTCTTTTGGGGGAGGTAAACGGGGGCCTGGGTATCACCAAGCCTGGGGGGAGGACCTGCGGGGACAGCGAGGTTGGGGGAACCCTGAGCGGGAGATCAGCGGGGTTAGGCGGGCGCTTGTGGGGTCCGCGGAGGTCGGGGTGATTAGCGGGGCTGGGAAGGGAGTCCTGAGGACAGCGGGGTTGGGGGATGTCTTGTGAAATCAACAAGTGCCCGGAGGATGATATCAGCGTGCTCCTGTGGGCTCACTGGGGTTGGGGATGTCTAAGGAGGGCGCCTCCAGTTCCCGGGAGTCTGAAGGGAGAGAGCCTAGGAAATGGAGAGGGCAGGGTCTATTGCCTGTGAAGAGGGGGCACACAGACTGTAAAGGCAGGTCTGGGAAGAATGAGCCATACACTTTTCAGGTGGTCTCAGACACCTCGATATGGGTGCCATCAGACACCCCAAACACATATCAGACACCCAGGCAGGTGCCATCAGATACCTAAAACAGTCTTTCAGACACCCCAAAATATGTCAGACACCCCACATAGGTCCATCAGATACTCCAAAGTGCATACCCGATCCTCCTAACAGGTGTGCAGAGCCTGAAACATATACCAGACACCCTTTCCCCTGACATACACACACACACACACACACACACACACACACACACACACTCACACACACACAGGTGCTATTTGACAGGTGTAGGCAGGTCAGATGCTGCTCCAGCGCCAACACCCCTTCAGGTGCCATCTGCTTGTCCAACCCAAGTTCCCCCCAGGTGGGGCAGTTCGGCACTAACCAGGAGTGGGCTGAATGGCTCTCACCCAAGGCCCAGACTGATCAATCAGGCCAGGAAGTTCTCCCCAAGCCAAAAATCACTTCAAAACATGTACGATATGTTACCAAGAGTCCTCAGTTTAGAAGTTGGGTGATCTCCAACTGTTCTGATCTCCCCTCAGGTTCCCCCAACTGTGCTGTCTCTTCAAGTCCCCCCAACCCTGCTATTTCCCCAAGTTCCCTCCGTTCTGATGATATCCAGATTCCCTGTTATTCTATCTCTCCCAAAAGAGCCCCCTAAGTCCACTGACCCGCCCCTAAAGGGTTGCCCTCACCCTCGCTGCAATCAACATCCCCCTTCAGCCCCTGTGTCCCTCACAGTTGAAGTCCAGCCTTCGTGCTCAAGAGAAGGCAGCATGTCCAGGGAATAGGATGCTCCAGAAATGCAAGGCATCTGGACTTTATTCCAAAGGCCATGGGGAGCCATAGAAGATTTTAAGCAGAAAGAGGGACATGAGCCTCATTTCTCTAGCAATCTTGGTAACAGGAACCTTCAGGTTGACCCAGTCTTATCCTAAACACAGAAACCACCAACCTTCTCAAGGGCCTGCAGGAAGGAGAGGTATCTCCTCTCTTTCTTTTATTCATCCAACCATTCTGCATTTATTGAGTCCTTACTGTGGGCCAGGGACTCTGCTCAAGCCTAGGGAGAGGCAGGAAGCTTAGGTCCATAGCAGGGTCTCTCAGTCTTGGCACTATTGACAATTGGGGCGGGGTAATTCTCAGTGGGGTTGGGGGTGGGGGGTCTTTTGCATTGGAGAATGTTGAGCAGTATCCCTGGCCTCTACCCACCAGATGCTAGTAGCTTTCCTGAGCCCAGGATTTCAAGACCATCCTGGACAATATAGTGAGACACCCCTCCCACACACACCATCTCTACACAAAATAAAAATGAGCTCATGTGCTGTGGTTCACGCATGTAGTTCCAGCTACTCAGGAGGCTGAGGCAGAAAGCAGGATTGCTTGAGTCCAGGAGTTTTGTCTTGGCAAACAAAAACGCCTCTAGACATTGCCAAATATCCCTTCTTGGGGCAAAATGACCCTCAGCTGAGAGCAACTGGCCTGAGAGACATCCACTCATCCGGCCTGATTCAGGCTTCCTGGAGGAGGTGGACGGGCACTTTGACTTAAAGGGTGAGTAAGATTTAGGTGATAGAGGGAGTTCCAGGGACAACATCAAGGTGCAGATGATGTGAATGGACAATCACAAGACTTCAGGGTGGCTGGGCCGTGAAGTCTGGGGTGGCTGAGTAGGGGAGAGAAGGGTGAGGGGCTAGGTGGGGTCGGACTGTGAAGAGCCTCGAAGGTCAAGGCCGGGATCGAGACTGTCTGCTACGGTGTTTTGTTAACAGGACTTGTCTCTGGAAAAGCATCCCAGCTTTACCCTGGAGACCCACCTTCCCTAACTACTAGGAGAGTGACTCATTCTCTGTTCTGTTGAACTTATTACTGTGAGGCAGTTTCCTCCATGGCCGACAGTAACGCCTGGCTTTGTAACGCCTGACTTTGAATACCTGTGTCATGGCAGGAAGCCCCGTGGCAAGTTATACCTGAGGAGTGCCTGTTCTCAGCCTAATGTGAATGATACGCAGGGTTCTTGTCTCTCCCCTACCCCACATGCTTCCTGACACAGATATGGGGGGGAGGGCATAGTCAAAGCACAGAGTTAGGGTCTGTAATTTAAACGCTAGCTTTGGGTTGGACTCACGCCTGTAATCCCAGCACTTTGGGAGGCTGAGGCAGGAGACTTGCTTGAAGCCAGGTGTTCGAGACCAGCCTGGGCACCAAAGTGAGACCTTGTCTCTACAGAAAATTAAAAATATTAGCCAGGTGAGGTGGACATGTCTGTAGTCCCAGTTACTCAGGGGGGCTGAGAAGGAAGGATTGCCTGAGCTCAGGAGGTCGAAGCTGGGGTGAGCCATGATCGTGCACTGCACACCAGCCTGGGCAACAGAGTGAGACCCAGACTCAAAAAAAAGAAAAAAATACAAGCTTTGCCTCTTACTGACTGAAAGACCTTAGACAACAATAGCAACACATGATCAAGAAGATGCTGTTACATGATATCATTGTTTATATCTGACACCTTGCAAAGTGCTATTTTATACAAACTTAAAACTTCCTTGAGCTGTAAGGTATTAACACAGAAATAAGATGGATGGAATAGTCTCTTTATGGCAATAAGATTCCAAATTATAAACAAGACCTGGGGCCAGGCATGGTAGCTCATGCCTATAAACCTGATGCTTTGGGAGGACAAGGTGGGAGGATTGCTTGAGCCCAGGAGTTCAAGACTAGCCTGGGCAATATAGCAAGATCCCCACCCCTCCCCCGCACCCCACCATACACCATCTCTACAAAAAGTAAAATAAAATACAAATGAACCATGCGCTGTGGCCCATGCCTGTAGTCCCTCAGCAGGAAGGGGGATCGCTTGAGCCCAGGAGTTTGAGGCTGCAGTGAGCTATGATCATGCCACCGTACTCCAGCTTGGGCAACTGAGCGAGACCCTGTCTCTAAAAGATAACATAGATAAATAAAGTTCCTAGGTGAAGGGGGTGCTGCAGACCTGTGGGTCACGGATGCACAGTCCTTTGATGTCACATAATTAGAGTTTAAAGATCACAGGATCTTGGCCAGTCTTGGTGGCTCAGCCTGTTAATCCCAGCAGTTTGGGAGGCCAAGGCGAGTGGATTGCCTGAGCCGGCAGGTTCGAGACCAGCCCAAGCAACTTGGCAAGATCTCGTCTCTACAATAAATCAAAAATTAGCCGGGCATGGCAGTACACGCCTACAGTTCCGGCTATTTGGAAGGCTGAGGCAGAAGGATCGCCGGAGCCCAGCAGGTTGACACTGGGGTGGCCATGAGTGTGCCACTGCACTCCAGCCTGGACGACAGAGTGAGACCCCAACTCAAAAATAAAAAATTCCCAGGATTTCTCTGAGAAGCAAAGGACAAGCTGGTAATGGAATGAATGGAAAAGGACAAGGAAGGAGCCGCAGAGTCAGTGGGAAGCACATCATGGTCCACTCAGCCCGGAGCTATTCGTGCAAGTGTCCTCAGGGGCTGGCTCCCGGCACTTGTTCTGCGCATGGTCCTGTTTCTAGATCTGGCATCACCTTCCTTCTTCCCACCTCCCACCTCCCCCTTGCATCTGATGCCTAAGATAGATCGAGCAAACCTCAGCAACCGCCGAAGAGAACAGGATGCCAGAAGGAACAGGAGGTCACATCCTGTTCAGGATTAAGGACTTCAAAATGCTGATATTAGCTGGGCATGGTGGCTCACACCTGTCATCCCACACTTTGGGAGGCTGAGGCCAGAGGATTGTCTGAGCCCAGGAGTTCAAGACCAGCCTGGGCTACATAGCAAGACCGCGTCACTACAAAAAAATAAAAAAATTAGCCAGACGTGGTGGTACACGCCTGTAGTCCCAGCTACTCTGGAGGCTGAAGCTGAAGGATCTCCTGGGCCCAGTAGGTCGAGGCTGTGGTGAGCCACAATCATGCCACTGCACTCCAGCCTGGATGACAGAGTGAGACCTTGACTCAAAAAAAAAGTTGTTGATATTGTGAGTGCACTGAAGACTGCAAGAAGCTCACACAGCCCCTGCTAAAGACATCTCATGTGTCACAGAGCTGGGTGGGGATTGCCCGGTGGAGGGAAAGCTCCAGCAACAACTCCCCCACCCCCACAGCCCCATAGCCAGCAAAATGGTGCTCCAGAAAGAGCGGGTAACACTGAAGATGGAAAACACCCAAGTGTGGAGCGGGTGAAATCGAGAAATGTAAAACCTGGGCCTCAGGTCACCTGGAGACACCTGCCCGGGGTGGAACATACATGGCTAAGCCCATCCTAGGGTCTGCTCACCATGTCATCTCATCAGCCCACTCATTCTTGGGGATTTTGGTCACATCTAGAAATTTTTGTTTTATTTATTATTCACTTTTTGTATTATTATTATTTTTTGAGGTGGAGTCTCACTCCGTCACGCAGGCTGGAGTGCAGTGGCACATTCACGGCCACCCCAGTGTCCACCTGCTGAGCTCAGGTGATCCTTCTGCCTCAGTCTTCCAAGTAGCTGGAACTACAGGCATGCACTACCACACCCAACTAATTTTTTGACTTTTATTGTAGAATGAGGTCTCACCAAGTTGTCCAGGCTGTTCTTGAACCCATGGTCTCAGGCAGTCCTCTCACCTCGGCCTCCCAAAGTGCTGAGATTACAGGCTTGAACCACTGGGCCCGGCCTTTATTTTTTTAAGACAGGATCTCACTCTGTCGTCCAGGCTGGAGTGTAGTGGCATAATCATGGCTCTCTGCAGCCTCAACCTCCTGGGCTCAGGTGATCTTCCTCCTCAGCCTCCTGAGTAGCTGGGACTACAGGCATGCACTACCACACCCAGCTAATTTTTTCTATTTTTTTGTAGAGACAGGGTCTCACCATGTTGCCAAGACTGGTCTAGAACTCCTGGCTTTAAGCGATCCTCCCACCTTGGCCTCCCAAAGTGCTAGGATTACAGCATGAGCCAAGTCTCTGGCTCTGAGGATATTTTTGCTTGATACAACCGGAGATGAGGGTGGTTGCTACTGGCATCTTGGGGATGTTGCCAAATATCCCACAGTGCACAGGGCAGCCCCCCCACTCATTCCTACAAAGAGTTACCTGGTCTCACATGTCAACAGTGCTAAGGCTCAGAAGCCCTGAATGAGCCTGAGTCCTGGCGGCCACAATCTGTGGTTTGGATTCTTGCTTCAAACCATGCACATGTCTTTTCTAAATGCAACTGCCGCTTCTTCCTCTCCACCCACTTCAAAGCAGAGCTCAATTTCATCAAGGCAAATTTCTCAATCCCAGCGGCTCCCAGAGACATCTCCTTCTGGGATTTCTTGAACCAGTACTTTTTTTTTTTGAGTCAGAGTCTCACTCTTTAGCCTAGGCCGAAGTGCATGGCATATTCATGGCCACTGCAGCCTCGATCTCCTGAGCTCAGGCGATCCTCCCACCTTAGCCTCCCAAGTAGCTTGGACTACAGGCGCATGTCATTATGCCTGGCTAATTTTTAAAAAATTATTTGTAGAGATGAGGTCTTGCTATGTTGCCTAGGCTGGTCTCAGGCTCTTGGGCTCAAGCCGTCCTCCCACCTCGGCATTCCAAAATGCTGGGGTTACTACAGGCATGAGCCACCAAGCCCAGCCCTTGAATCAGTACTCTTCCCTGAGCAGAGACCCTTGTCATCCTCACCCCACCACTGCCATGATCCCTGGGGTGAGGGGTAGGGTGGGCTGAAAATGACCTGTTATGGGTTGAATCGTGTCTCCCCCTCCGAATTCATAAGTAGCCATCCCACCCCTCCCCCTAACTCTGCAGGATGTGACCTTATTTGGGAATAGGATTATTGCAGATGTAAATAGTTGAGATGAAGTCACACTGGAGTTGGGTGAGTCCCTAATCCAATATGACTGGTGTCCCTCTAGAAAGGGGAAATGGGAACATGGACACACACACACACACAGACACACACACACACACATACACCCTGTGAGGCCCAGGAACTACCAGAACCGCCTGGATTACCCTGGCACCTTCAGATGGAGCCTGGAGCCCTCTGACACTTTGATCTCAGACTTCCAGCCTCCAGCACTTTGAGGCAATAGATGTCTGATGTTTATGCCACCCTGTATGTGGTGCCTTGTCACGGCAGCCCCAGCAAATTTATACGCGGCCCGAGGCTGGGTTTTGCAGGAGGAACAGCAAAAGCTGAGACTTACAGGAGATGTTACCAGTCTTGAGTTAACCAAAGGGCTCCTGCATTCAGGGGACCCATCCCTGCTTCTCTCCAGGGAGTGGCCAAGGTCTGCTTGCATTTGGGACAAGGATGCCCGGTGCAGAGAGACCACGGGAGCCATCGAAAGGGAGTGAGGAAGGGACCGCGGCTGCTGTCAAGGCGGATGGATTGGGCCGCCAGACTTACCAGAGTTCAGGAAGGGTTTGCCACATAGGGGACAGCCAGAGTGGCCCCAAAATGTCCCTTGTGCCAGCTGGTGCCCGTTGACACACTCCCGCTTCTCTCGAGTGTCCTGGCCCTTGTCCTTTAGATGTGCTGGGCTCTTTGCCTGTGTGGGACAGAGGTGGGTCTTAGGATACCCTCTGCAGGGCTGGTTTTCTTATGCCTTGTGTTCCTCCCCCCTCAGTCTCCTGAGTTGCTGGGACTTCAGACATGTGCCACCACACCTGGCTAGTTTTGTTTTTGTTTTTGTAGAGCTGGGGTCTTGCTATGTTGCCCAGGCTGGTTTCAAACTCCTGGGCTCAAGTGATTTTCCCACCTTTGCCTCCCAACGTTCTGGGATTACACCCCTCCCCCCACCAGCTGAAATCACAGAGCTCCCTGGCCAAGGGCACCCTGCCCAGCTGGGGGAGGAAGAGGGAGCCCCCCTGGTCCGGCCCCATGCTTCTCCAACCTTCTCCTTCTGTTTGATGACTCGACTCCGGAGACAGCTCAGCCTACGCTTCACTCCAGTACTCTTGTCATTCTTCTCGTTCTTTCCAGCGCCGTCCTCGCTCCTGGGGGTGGAGGGAAGGTCCATTAGAGGGGGCCACAAGCCATTCTGAGGCGACACTGTGCACTGTTCCTTGAATCCACCTGGAAACTGTCTCCCTGTGGCTTCCTGGCCCTACCTTCCCGCTTCTGTGGTCCCGAACTCCCTCCCTTATTATTTTTGAGTTGGGGTCTCACTCTGTCACTCAGGTTGGAGTGCAGTAGCACGATCACAGCTCACTGCAGCCTTGCAGCCTTAACCTCATGGACTCAGGCGATCCTCCCGCCTCAGCCTCCCGAGTAGCTGGGAATACAGGTGCATGCCATCACGCCCGGCTAATTTTTTTGTAGAGATGAGGTCTTGCTATGTTGTCCAGGCTGGTCTCCAACTCCTGGGCTTAAGCCATCCTCCTGCCTCAGTCTCTCCAAGTAGCTGGGACTAGAGTGTGTGCCACTGCGCCCGGCTAATTTTTTTTTATTTTTGTAGAGATGAGGTCTTACTATGTTGCCCAGGCTGGTCTCCAACTCTTGGGCTCAAGCTGTCATCCTGCCTCAGCCTCCCAAAGCACTGGGAGTACAGGTGTAAGCCACTCAACAAACACGTATGGATGTTTGCAAAGTTCCAGGAGACTCGGGGACTGGGTTTGCAGAGGCGAATGTAACATAGTTACATACCTTGAGTTCCCTCAGCAGGCCCTGACTGCAAACCTGGGCTCTGTTCCTCTCTGATTTCTCCCTCTAATTCACCACACTCCCCACTCCTACCCCATACCAAATCAGCCTTTCAGTCTTGCCCATTCTTTTGACCCTTCCCTATCCTGCCAACTTCCATCCTCAGATCACTGGTCCGCCTCCCTGGATTGCTGGCACACCTTCTTTGAATAAATATTTATGGCCGAGCACAGTGGCTCACGCCTGTAATCCCAGCACTTTGGGAGGCCGAGGCAGGAGGATTGCTTGAGCCCAGGGGTTCGAGACTAGCCTGGGCAACATAGCAAGACTCTGTCTCTACAAAATTTTAAAAAAAATTAGCCAGGTGTGGTGGCGCACACCTGTAGTCCCACCTATTCAGGAGACTGAGGTGAAAGGATCCCCTGAGTCGTGAGGTTGAGGCTGCGGTGACCTGTGATCGTGCCACTGCCCTCCAGCCTGGGGAACAGAGAGAGACCCTGACTCAAAATAATTAAAATTAAAATTAAAACATAAATATTGTATTAGGTTGGTGATGAAGTTGGACATAGTTCCATCTCTGGCAGAATCTGTACCCTAAAGGGAGACTCCATTCACCCAGTCTGTGTTCCTGTCCCATCCTCAGGGTTCCTAGAACTTTGCAAGTATCTGTAAATGTTTGTTGAATGAATAAGTGAGAAAGAGAGAGAGGAGGGAGTTAGGGACCTGACTGTGGTCTCCAGCCTGTCACCAGAATGGATGATGCCCAAAGTCTGTGCTCCTTCTTGTTGCCAAGGTGGTCTCTTCTCTGCTGACTTCTCCCACCTTCCCTCTTCCCATCCCCACCCTGACGCCATGCCCTAGGCCTCACAGTTCTGTCTTCTCTCCTTCATCCTCATCTGCTCCTACTGGCAAACTCCTACTCTACCGTCAGAACCCCACTCAAACCACCCCTTCTTCCAGGAAGTCATCCTCTGTCCTTCCAAGGTACGTGAGAGCCCCACCCCTCCATTTCCACCAGACCCAGCTCCTCCATTGCCCAGCTACTGCCCCCAGCTCTGGCCCTCGATAAATGCTTTTTTGAATCCCGTGCTCCCCCTTCTCACCTCCCAATTCCCTCCTGTGGCTACCCTGAGTACTTACTCGGACAGGAACTCAAACCAGGTGAGATTGGAGGGGGCTCCTCCGGGACTGGCTGACATACAAGCCCTCTGCCGAGCCCTGCGGGATCTGAGGGGACAGACACCTGGGTCAGCGGCCTCCTCTCACGCCCCTCCCCACCAAGGCTTCCACGTAATCAGGTGCTACGTCTAAGAGTCTGCCCATTGTGTATGGGGGGGACGTCATGACAGGCTTTCCAGGTAACGTGTCTTGGTTGAACAAAATCTGCATATCAGGAAGATTTTCTCTTCTTTTTCAGAGACAGGGTCTCACTATGGTGCCCAGACTGGAGTGCAGTGGTGCAACCACAGCTCACCACAGCCTCAATTTCCTGGCCTTACACGATCCTCCCTCCTCAGCCTCCCGAGTAGCTGGGACTACAGGTGCACGCCACCACGCTTGCCAATTTTTTAATTTTTTTGTCGGGATGGGGGCCTCGCTGTTGCCCAGACTGTCTTATACTCCTGGCCTCAAGCAGTCCTCCTGCCTTGGCCTCCCAAAGTGTTGAGATTGCAGGTATGAGGCATTGCACCCGGCCGGAAGGTTTTCTTTTTCCTTTTTTTTTTTTTTTTTAGTTGGAGTCTCACTCTTGTCACCCAGGCTGGAGTGCAGTGGCACGCTCATGGTCACCGTAGCCTCCACCTGCTGGACTTAGGCCATCCTTCCGCCTCCACCTTCCAAGTAGCTGGAACTACAGATGCATGCCACCACGTCTGGCTAGTTTTTGTATGTGTGTGATTTATTGTAGAGACGAGGTCTCACCAAGTGGCCCAGGCTGGTCTCAAACCCGCGGGCTCAGGCAATCCTCTTGCCTCAGCCTCCCAAAGTGCTGGGATTACAGGCTGAGCCACTGCACCCGGTCAGGTTTTCTAACAGTGTCTTAGGAAGGAGGTATCTTTCCTCATTTCCTGGGCTGGTGGCGGCTCGCTCCACATCAGCTCTTGTCCCCTGTTCTCCCTGTCCCCCACCCCCGTTTTTCTCCCGTTGCGCTCTGTCTTCTCTATACCTGTCCCCCATACCTGGCCATGCTCCTGCTTCCCCCTACCCTTGGGCACCACCTCTTCCTCCCACACCTGGGCCCCTCGTACTTACCCATGGTACTGTCGAAGTTCTTGAAGCACTTGCTGGACCATTAGCCTGTGGGGTGTGGATGACGGGAGTCTGTGGTGGCCGTGGGTGACAGATGCATTCCCCAAGATGACTGGGGATTCCCTGACCAGGCCCTGGGCCTGATGCAGACCCTGACATGGGAGCCCCTCTGGGCTCTCAAAGCTACACTGAGAGCCTGTCAGAGGGGCCTGGGGACCTCCCCAGGGAGAAGGACAGTGTGGGAGAGAGATGAGGGTGGGGGAAATTAGTGGGACTGGCTCCTCCCCCCCATCACTTCTGGCCAGCAATGCCGCACCCCTGCACCCCTCCTGACCGGCCCTGCCTTCATCCCTGGCCAGCCCCCTGAGGACCCTCCTCACTGCGAGGCAGATACTCACACATGATCTGGTTCCACAGGGTCCTTTTCCACACACTCTGGCACTGGGGGTTCTAGGCCTGGAAGCAGCACCCCCCCCACGAAAGTAAACACAGGTGTGAGGGGCTCTGGGGTAGAACCAGCCCTACAGACCACCCCCCTTTGGCCCCACCCAGGAGATCAGCCAGAGGGGGCTTCCACTCTTGGGGAGCAGAGACCAGAAGAGGACAGAGAGCCGGGGCGGACACAGGTGTCTCCGACTTCTCATGAGCACTTACAACCTGCTAGGCGCTTTACACAGTGAGCTCAGAGAGTGCTCCAAGAGGCCTTAGGGGGGATACGCTTAGTGTCCCCTCCTAATAGAGGGAGCCACGGAGGCTCAGAGATAAATGAGGAAAAGAAAGAAAAAGACAGAATCAGAAAGGGAAAAGTGAGCCCAGGGGCCAAAGTCCCCAGGGAGAGGAGGAGGGGAGGATGCTGGGAGTCTCTTCCCATCTCTGGGTCCCCAGGATGCCCCAGCATTCTGCTCAGTTCCTGCCCAGGGGACCCTAGGCTTCCTCCACCTGGAGTCCCATCAAGGGGACCCTCCAGTGGGAAGCCCCTTTGCTCTCCCCTCCTCTTACTTTGGAAACTCCCTGGCCAGGCTACCTTGAATGGGTGAGGCAGGTGCTTCCAAGCTTGGAGAGATTTCCAGGGAGCTGACCTCACAGAAGGACACAGGAACGGACCGTGACCTCACTTTTTTCTCAGGGCTGTCACATTCCTGCGGGGAATAGGTATCTTGTTTAGCTAGGGAGGCAGCACAGGTTGCAGAGAGCCTCCCGGGTCTAGGGTCCCCAGCCAGGGCCAGGGCTGCCTCCGAGAAATCCAGGGACACACTCAGTCTCAACTCCACCCACTCCCAGCCACAGGACACCAGGACAGCCATGCCCTCCCTAGGGCTGCAGTCTTGGCTGAGGAGTTTCCAGCAGTGGGCTGGAGTCCCAGGATTCAGAGCCACGGGTTCCAGCCACGGCTGGGCATTTTTCCAAGGGTCATTCAGAGATGTTCCAGCCCACAGCCACAATCCCAAACTTGCATCCCCCAGATGCGGCCTGAGACAACCCCCACCCCAGCTGCAGACCCTAACTACAGGGTCTGCTGGTAAAGAAACACCAAACCTGGATGGAGTTGCAAGAAAAGGAGACATCTCTCCTACTTCCCCAGCCAATGGGTAACCATCATGGTCAAAGATCGTCTGCCCCAGACTCTGACCACTGGGAAGACCCTTCAGGCCTGGGCTGGGATCTCAGGACTCAGGGATGCCCCAGGCATGGACCATGCCATGGAAAGACCACCCTCACCCTGTCATGATGAACAAGTCCCACCAGCTCTGGGTAAGACTCTCCTTCCTACCCGGTGCTGGCTTCTGAACCCAGAAGAGTGATATTGTCAGGTGCTGCTGCAGGGGCACCCACCTTGCCTGGGTGCTCTGCTGGGGTCCCTCCCCCAGACAGACACCTTTGGGTCCAGGTCTTCAGTCCCCCTCCTGGCAGGTTCAGAGCAAGGCTGGCCAGTGTCCGAGGGAGACAGGGTCCCTCGTCCACGGCCGAGGCATCGAAGCTGAGCCTGGTGAAAGAAAACAGGGTATTGTGGCTTCTGGGAATCTTGTCCAGCTGACCACTGCCCTTTTCAGCCAGGGGCTTGAAGATCCTGCAGGGGAACTTTTCAGGACAGGGAGGCACAGGCAGCCCTTAGAGAGGGGTCCAGTCCCCCCAATATCAGAGAGGTTAATGGTATCAGCAAGAGAGAGTCAACCTGGTTAGATTTGTTGAAGCTACATTTGCATCTCAGAACTTTTTTTTTTTTTTTTGAGTTGGAGTCTCACTCTGTCGCCCAGACTGGAGTGCAGTGGCCGCTCCCGGCCACCGCAGCCTCGATCTGTTGGGCTCTGGCGATCCTTCCACCTTAGCCTTCTGAGTAGCTGGAACTACAGGTGTGCGCTACCACGCCCTGCTAATTTTTTGGTTTATTGTAGAGATGAGGTCTCGCCAAGTTGCACAGGCGGGTCTCGAACCCGCGGGCTCAGGCAATCCACTCACCTCAGCCTCCCAAAGTGCTGGAATTACAGGCTGAGCCACCGAGCCCGGCTGCATCTCAGAACTTTAAAAAAATCTTTTATAATCAGCTGAACGTAAGATTCTTTTTTTTTTTTTTTTTTTAGTCATGATTGCTCAGGCTGGAGTTCAGTGGCACGATCACGGCTCATTGCAGTCGTGACCTTCTGGGCTCAGGCGATCCTCCCGTCTCAGCCTCCAGAGTAGCTAGGACTACAAGCACACACCACCATGCCCAGCTAATTTTTAAATTTTTTTTGTAGAGACGAGGTCTCGCTATGTTGTCCAGACTGGTCTCCAACTCCTGGGTCCATGTCATCCTCCCACCTCAGCCTCCCAAAGTGCTGGGATTATAGGCGGGAGCCACCGCGCCTGGCAGACCATTTTTGGGTACAGATTGGCTTTCTACTTGGGGTGACTTGGAGGGACTGAGGGACACAGGCTGGGGATGGCCAAAGTGCCATTGTCTGGTGCTGCCTCCGTGGGGCGTCTGGAGTCGAGCGCTTGCATCTCTGATTCGATCCTAAGTGCACGGGTGGCTTTGTGCCTATGTATGCAATTGGTTCGTCCATCACACGGTTAGGCGTCCGTGCGTGGGTCCGAGGGCGAGTGTGCAAGTCCGTGGGTTGAGCATGGTGCACTAACGCGCGGGTTTGGGCTTGGGCGTGGGCGTGTGCATGTGCGCTGGATCCGCGTGCCCCTGAGTCTGTGCGCGCTCACGGACTGTGCGCACGCACGTGCGAGTTGCAAGAGGTGTATTGGAGGCTGCCTCTGATGGTGCAGACCCTTTGGGTGGTCCTGTAGCCAAACAATGCAGGTGCAGGGGGCAGCGTGTCCTGGGACCTGGCTCTGGCCTCCCCGGCCCTGCCTGGTCTTGGAGTTGGGGAGTGGGGAGGGAGGGTATCGTGGACCACAGGCAGCCGTAGGGGACTGACCTCTGCCAGCTTTCTGAGCAGCTCCGTGACCTCTCCCAGCTGCGCCGCCTCGACAGATCTTGGGACCCCGCCGAGCTGGAGAAGGGTGAATCTCCTCCTCCGCTTTCTTTTTGAGGGGGTCCGCTGCCCCGGGCCTCCCCAGGCTGGCTTTGGGGAGCAGCCCCAAGGCCCAGGTCCTGGAGATACTCGCTGCCCTCAAGGGCACCCAAGTCCAGGCTGATGTCCTCGGTGCTCTCGCTGAGCGGCTCTGGAAAATCCTCCTCCTGGGATGGGGAAAAGGATAGGAGGAGGGGAGGAGCAGAAGGCATTGACCAGGGGCACAGAGCCTGGTGTCTCCTGGCTGCGAAGCCCCCACTCCCCAACGCCCAGACCCTGCCTATCCCCAGCCCGTCCAACCTGGGCTTAGTGCCCTTCTCACAGGTTGGAGGGAGGGGGGAGATGAAATGTGGGGGTAGTCTCACATTTCTCTGTCTAACTTGGACTTTCTTTCTTTCTTTCTTTCTTTCTTTTGAGTTGGAGTCTCACTCCATCGCCCAGGCTGGAGTGCAGTGGCATGCTCACCACCACCCTAATGTTGACCTGCTGGGCTTCGGCGATCCTTCCGCCTCAGCCTTCCAAGTAGCCGGAACTACAACTACGTGCTACTGTGCCTAATTTTTTATTTATTGTAGACACGAGGTCTGGCCAAGTTGCCTGGGCTAGTCTCAAACCCATGGGCTCAGGCAATCCACTCGCCTTGGCCTCCCAAAGTGCTGGGATTACAGGCTGAGCCACCTAGTCCAGCCCTAACCCAGACTTTCCTTTCTTTTTCTTTTTCTTTTCTTTTTTTTTGAGTTGGAGTCTCACTCTGTCACTCAGACTGGAGTGCAATGGCCACTCCCGGTCACTGCAGCCTCGACCTGCTAGGCTCCAGCGATCCTTCCGCCTCAGCCTTCCACGTAGCTGGAATTACAGGTGCGCACTACCACACCTGGCTATTTTTTTTGATTTATTGTAGAGATGAGGTCTCACCAAGTTGCCCAGGTGGGTCTTGAACCCGCGGGCTCAGGCTAACCCGGACTTTCAATCGTCATGCCAGGAAAAGGACCAGAAGTCTGGGCTTCCATGCCGGAGTCCCCTACTTCTAGCCTTGGCAAAGCACCTCACCTCACTGAGTCTCCTTCTGACTGTCTTACAAACGGGCATAACTACCTCTGCCCTGCCCCCTGACCAGCTTGTTTTAAGGCTCACGAAAGATAAAGTCTGCAAGCACAGTGTAGAAGTGCCACACAGCCAGGTTCAGTGGCTCACGCTGTAATCTCAGCACTTTGAAAGGCTAAGGCAGGAGGATTGCTTGAGGCCAAGAATCCAAGACCAATCTGGGCAACATAGTGAGATTCCCCATCTCTACAAAAAAAAAATTAGAAAATCATCCAGGCATGGTGCACCTGTAGCTACTCGGGAGGCTGAGGCAAGAGGATCACTTGAAGCCAAGAGACTTGAGGCTGCAGTGAGCTATGATCACTCTACTGTACTCCAGCCTGGGTGACAGAGCCAGACCCTGTCTTCAATAATAGTAGTCCTGCAGGGAGCTGGGCTATCCTTGATGCCAATGATGCAATTCCAGGCAGCTTCAAGGCTCCTAATCTTGTCCTGGGGTTGCTGGGAGTACTTCCTCCCAGGTCTCCTTTACTCTGGGACTAGAGTGAGGCACTTGCCTTGGATTTAAAATTTAAGTGGACACTAAAAAAGCAAATTTTAATTGGATGCTAAAAAAGCAAAATTTAAGTGGACGCTAAAAAATCATTAAGATTGATAACATTTTTTGCACAGTATTTTTCGAAATCAGAAGGATCTACGACCATACCACCCCAAATGTGCCTGATCTTATGTGATCTTGGAAGCCAAGCAGGGTCGGGCATGGTTAGTACTAGGTTGGGAGATGGCGTGGGAATGGTGCTGTAGTCTTAAAACAATATACAAAACAAAACAAAAAAACCTTAAAAGCTTGAAAGGATTGCCAGGAAGTCCACTTGGAACAGATGATCTGACTTTTTTTTTTTTTTTTTGAGTTGGAGTCTCACTCTGTTGCCCAGACTGGAGTGCAGTGGCCGCTCCCGGCCACTGCAGCCTCGACCTGCTGGGCCCCGGCGATCCTTCCGCCTCAGCCTTCCAAGTAGCCGGGAGTTACAGGCATGCACTACCACGCCCC
>NW_007097990.1:43985-45533 GCF_000164805.1 Carlito syrichta | reverse complement strand
TCACCTCAGCCTCCCAAAGGCGCGGGATTACAGGCTGAGCCACCGAGCCCGGCTGATGTGACTTTTATAATGACGGCATGGAACCCTGCACTCAAGCTATTCACTGCCCCCACCTCCCGGTCCCTGGCCCCGCCAGCCCAGGGATAAAGTCTGGGACATCTGAGCTCCACAGTCCCCTTCAAGCCCTTCTCCTCCCTGACAGGTAGATGCCCAAGCTCCTAGCTCAGCACAAAACACTCCAAGGTGTGCCACCTGCTGCCACCGACCCCTTTGCAGCCTCACCGCCCACCCACCCGGAGGCCGCCATGTTCCAGGCACCGATGGACACCGCAGACCCAGAAGTGGACGAGGATGCAGTGACAGCGTCCCCGAGCACCCGCACGTGGCCACCCCGAGCCAAATGCGCGCTATCCCTAATTCCGCGGCGGCTCCACCAGGGGGCGTCGTGATTCCACTGGGGACAGCACGGGACCCTGGGCTCCTGCCACTCCCTGCAGCCACCTCCCCCGCCCTGGCCCTGCCGCCCAGGTGACAGGAAAAAGGACTCAGCCGTGGGTCACATGGCCGAGAAATGACAGAGCCAGATCCAAATGCAGGTCTGTTTGAATGCAAGTTCTATGTTTTCCTTTAAAAAAAAAAAAAACGTGTTTATTTGAGTCGAGGGTCTTATTCTGTCGCCTGGGTTGGAGTGCAGTGGCACGATCATGGCTCATCACAGCCTCAGCCTCTTGGGCTCAAGCGATCCTCCCGCCTCAGCCTCCTGGGTAGCTGAGACTACAGGTGCCACCACGCTCGGCCTATTTATTTATTTTTGTAGAGATGAGGTCTTACTATGTTGCCTAGGCTGGTCTCGAACTCCCGGGCTCAAGCAATACTCCCATCATGGCCTCCCAAAATGCTGAGATTACAGGCTTGAGCCACTGCACCCAGCCTATGTTCTTGCTGTAGGTTCCCGCTCCTCTCTCTGTTTCTTTTCCCTCTGCCTCATCTGTCCTTCACTTCTCTCTCCTCCTCCTATTTTATTTATCATTCTCTCCAGCCAGGACACCTGCCTTTTCCTCTCCTTGCAAAACTTCTCCCACTTGGCCCATTTAGAATCTGCCTTGTGATCTCCTACACATCCTTCAAAACCCAACTTGGACATCTCCTCCAGGCTGCATTCCTGAATCCTCAAGGCTGATAAGGTGCCCCTCCTGTGGGCTGTCAGGATCTACTGGACAGGGCCTGGCCCTTTCCAGGCCTTTGTGGGCAGTTTGTTCCACGCTAAGATGTGGCTCCAAGGCATCTATGTGGTCTCACACAGATCTTGATGGACTGCTCCAGTTGCTGGCCTGAAACCATCAAGAGGACCCGAGGCCTTTCACGAATTCTACAAGCAGCCTCCACGATAGCACTGCCAGAGAAAATACCCGGTAAAATGTAAATTTCAGATAAGTGGTGAAGACTTTATTTGTCTAAGTATGTCTCACGTTTTGTAGTGTTTGAAATTCAGATCAAGCTGGGCTCGGTGGCTCAGCCTGTAATCCCGCGCCTTGGGAGGCTGAGGTG
>NW_007097990.1:37040-43732 GCF_000164805.1 Carlito syrichta | reverse complement strand
AGCCCAGCAGGTCGAGGCTGCGGTGGCTGGGAGCAGCCACTGCACTCCAGCCTGGGTGACGGAGTGAGACTCAAAAAAAAAAAAAAAAGAAATTCATATCAACCAAATGTCTTGGAGTTTTCTTTGCTCAGTCTGGCAACCCTGCCCTGGGCCATTCCACCAGGCATGGTCAGTCTTTACCAGGTACAGAAGGAAAAGGGAGATCCCTGCCAAAGCTTGGTTTGTAGAATTTTCAGAGAGCCTTCCACTTTTTCTTTTTCTTTTCTTTCTTTTTTTCTTTTGAGTCAAAGTCTCACTCTGTTGCCCAAGCTGGAGGACCATGGCACAATCATGGCTCATCACAGCCTTGACCTGCTGGGCTCAGGGGATCCTCCTGCCTCAGCTTCCTGAGTAGCTGGGACGAAAGGCACACACCACACTCAGTTACTTTTTTTTTACTTTTTGTAGAGACGGGATCTCACTATGTTGCCCAGGCTGATCTGGAACTCCTGGGCTCAAGTGATTCTCCCGCCTCGGCCTCCCAAAGCTGTGGGATAACAGGCAGGCGCCACCACCCCCAGGCATTTTAACCACTTTTAAGTGTACAGTTAAGTGGCATTAAGCACACTCATGGTGTTGGGCAACTATCACCCCCTCCATCTTCAGAACTTCCTCAAATTGAAACTCTGTCCCCATGAAACACTGGCCCTCCTTCCGCCTCCCCCTCCCTCTGCACCTACCATGCTATTTTCTGTCTCTGTGAATCTGATGCCTCTAGGGACCTCCTAGGAGTGAGACCACACAGTGTTTGCCCTTTGGTGGCTGGCTTATTTCTCTTAGCCTCATGTCCTCAAGGTCCATCCGTGTCGTAGCGGGTGTCAGAATTTCCTTCCTTTTATTTATTTATTTTTATTTATTTATTTTTATTTTTTGAGTTGGAGTCTCACTCTGTCACCCAGGCTGGACTGCAGTGGCACACTTCACGGCCACCCCAGCGTAGACCTGCTGGGCTCCGGCGATCTTTCTGCCTCAGCCTTCCAAGTAGCCGGAACTACAGGTACATGCTACCACGCCTGGCTAATTTTTTTTTTTTTTTTTTTGAGTTGGAGTCTCACTCTGTCACCCAGACTGTAGTGCAGTGGCTGCTCCCAGTCACCACAGCCTCGACCCGCTGGGCTCCGGCGATCCTTCCGCCTCGGCCTTCCAAGTAGCTGGAACTACAGGTGCGCGCTACCACGCCCGGCTCATTTTTGACTTATTGTAGAGATGAGGTCTCTCCAAGTTGCCCAGACGGGTCATGAACCCGCGGGCTCAGGCTAATTTTTTAATTTATTGTAGAGATGAGATCTTGCCAAGTTGCCTGGGCTGGTCTTGAACCTGTGGGCTCAGGCAATCCACTCGCCTCGGCCTCCCAAAGTGCTGGGATTACAGGCTGATCCACTGAGCCCAGCCTCCTTCCTTTGAAAGGTTGAATCATATTCCATTGCATGGACGGCCCACGCTGTGTTCATCCAGGCATCTGCTCGTGGATACTTGGTCTGTTTCCACCTTTTGGTCATTGTGAATTGTGTTGCTACGAACATGGGTATACAAGCATGTGTGACTCCCTGCTTTCAATGCTTTTGAGAAGCTACCAGATGTGAACTGGCTGGATCAGATAATAATTCTTTCCTCCCTCTCGTCTTTCCTTCCTTCCTTCGAGTCTCCCTGTGTTGTCCAGGCTGGAGTGCAGTAACATGATCATAGCTCACTACAACCTCAAATTCCTGGCCTCAAATGATCCTCCCACCTCAGCCTCCTGAGTAGCTGGGACTATGCCTGGCTAATTTATTTATTTAATTTTTATAGATATGAGGTCTTGCTCTGTTGTCCAGGCTGGTCTTTCTTTTCTTTTCTCTCTCTCTTTCTTTCTTTCTTTCTTTCTCTCTCTCTCTCTCTCTCTCTTTCTTTCTTTTCTTCTTTCTTTTTTCTTTCTTTTCTTCCTTCCCACCTGCCTCTCCTCCCTCCTTCTCCCCTTCTCTCCCCTCCCTCCCTCCCTCTCTCTGTCTTTCTCTCTTTCCTTCTTTCTCTCTTTCTTTCATGTCACTATGTTGCCCAGGTTGGAGCACAGTGATTTTTCACAGCCATAGTCCCACTACTGATCAGCATGGGAATTTTGACCTGCTCGGTTTCCAACCTGGGCCCGTTCCCCCCTCCTTAGGTAACCCAGTGGTCCCCCGCTCCTGGGAGGCCACCATATGGATGCCCTACTTAGTGTGGACACCCGAACCACTTAGCCCAAGGCAGCCCAGAACTCCTGGGCTCAAGTGATCCTCCAGCCTCTACAGGCACATGCCACTGCTTCCAGTGAGAATTCTCTGACTGCCCGAGCCCCCGGGGCACTGTTTGCTCCAACCTGCCATCTTCCGGGTCTCTCCTTGGCATCTCCTGGCTTTGCTGCCACTCTGCCTTCTCTTCCTCCCTCTACCTTTGGACTCCAGGCTCCCTGTTCTTCGGTCTCTTTCTAAACAGCCACAGCTCTGGCTCTGGCCAGCCCAGGCTAGCCTGGCCCTCCTGTGACCTCGGCCACTGCCTCCTTTCAAATTCTCCCCTTACCCCCAAACTCCGTTTCTATGCCTGGTGCCTGGACAGCCTCCCGCTGACTCCTGTCTCTTCTGCCACCGCCCCCAGAGGTTGCCTTGCAACTCTGGTTTTCATCCTCCTGTACATATAAACATGTCAAGACAGCCTCTTGGCCTGGGCCGGGCCTCCCTCCTTTTCTTGCATCTGGCCTCCCTCAGAGGAGGCAGAGGTGGGAGCCAGGCCAGAGCTGGGGGTGGGAGGGGGGTGCCGTGGTACAGGCTGTCCCAGCTTCCTGACTCCCGCCCCCTGCAGGTACCCAGAAGAGAGAAAGAGAGGGAGGGGGGCTTGCCTCTTGTTTGGAAGCCTGGACCTTTCCTTCGACATATCTACAGGGGCCTATCCAGGCATCTGACTACACATTGTGCACTTGGCCCCGACACCCCAGCGAGCATGCAGTACAACCAGGCTCCTGCTCCTCGGACTCTGGGGAGCCTTGGGGGAGGGTCTTGCCCTATCCCACCCAGAGGCCAAACATCCTGATTCCTTCTTGAGAAAAGCTTATAGGCCTCCAGTTTTTCACAGTATGTGGATCAAATTTTATTTATTTGTTTTATTTATTTATTTATTTATTTTTGAGTTGGAGTCTCACTCTGTCACCCAGACTGGAGTGTAGTGTCCACTCCCGGCCACCACAGCCTCGACCTGCTGGGCTCCAGCAATCCTTCCGCCTCAGCCTTCCAAGTAGCTGGAACTACAGACGCGCGCTACCACGCCCGGCTGATTTTTTATTATTGTAGAGATGAGGTCTTGCCAAGTTGCCCAGCAGGTCTCGAACCCGCGGACGCAGGGAATCCACTCACCTCAGCCTCCCAAGGCATGGGATTACAGGCTGAGCCACCGAGCCCGGCTTCAAATTTTATTTTTAAAAAATTATAAGAGTGGGTGCAGAGGCTCATGCCTGTCATTCCAGCACTTTGGGAGGCTGAGGCAGGAGTGTTGCTTGAGTTCAGGAGTTCAAGACCAGTCTGGGCAACATAGCAAGACCTCGTCTTTATGAAAAAAAAAAATTAGCCTGGTGTGGTGGCGCGTGCCTATAGTTACAGTTAATCAGGAGGCTGAGGAGGGAGGACCACCCAAGCCCAGGAGGTTGAGGCTACAGTATTGTCTGAGATCATGCCACTGTATTCCAGCCTGGGTGACAGAGTAAGAACCTGGCCAGAAAAATGTAAATAGTTATTTATCTCATTGTCCATTGGAAGAAAATAACCCACCCAACCATCTTCAAGTATAATATTTCGCTGGTCTCATTTCATTATGTCAAAAGGTTTGCATCCCTACTGTGGCTTTTATTAGCTTACAGTGACCTCAAGCAAGTTTCTTTGTGTGTGTGTGTGTGTGTGTGTGTGTGTGTGTGTGCACGCGCTAGAGTCTCACTTTATCACCCAGGCTAGGGTGGCACACTTATGGTCACCCTAGCATCAACCTGCTGTGCTCTGGCGATCCTTCCATCTCAGCCTTCCAAGTAGCTGGAACTACAGGCGCATGTTACCATGACCGGCTAATTTTTCTTTCTTTCTTTCTTTTTTGTAGAGATGAGGTCTTACTATGTTGCCCAGGCTGGTCTAAACTCACAGGCTCAGGCAATTCTCTCGCCTCAGCCTCCCGAAGTGCTGGGATTACAGAATTGAGCCACCACACCTGGCCAAATTCCTTTTTAAAACATGATTTTTAAGTTTTAAATTTTTTGTAGAAACAAAGTCTCACTCTGTCGTTGCCCAGGCTGGTCTCGAACTCTTGGCCGAAAGGGCTCCTCCCTCCTCAGCCTCCTGAGTAACTGGGACTGTGGGCATTGCCTTGGCCTCTCAAAGTATTGGGTTTTCAGGCGTGAGCCACCACACCAGGTCAGGGCAGGTTTATAAAGCTCACCGAACTGTGATGCTCTCATCTCTAAAATGAGCAGGCTACTGCCTTCTTGTAGGGTTGTGTTGAGATGATGCCCGGAGAGTGCAAACTCCCTATCAGTGGAAGAAGATATTGTTGTTTTTAAATTTCAGGAATTGGTGCCTTTCCTCTGAGCAAGTCTCTGAGTCCCAAATGGAGACACACGGTTTCCTGTCCTCATAGAGCTAACCGGAGAAGCTAGATGACTAAACTCAGCCATTATTATTATTTATTTTATTTTTATTTTTGGGCGGGAGTGTCTCACTATGCTCCTAGGCTGGTTTCGAACTCCTGGCCTTGAGTGGTCCTCCAGCCTCAGCCTCCCAAAGTACTAGGATGACAGGTGTGAGCCACTATGCCCTGCTTACCCAGCCATTATAAGCAGCTATGGCAGAAGGTTCCAGGCAGCAGGCTGGGGAACTACTAGGAGGGACAGGCAACCCTGTCCAAAGAACGTCCAGGAGGGCTTCCTGGAGGAAGCAACAACAAGCAAAGACCTGAGGAACAAGTAGGAATGGGCTAGGCAGAGACTGTGGGCACAAACATTCCAGGCCACAAAAGAACAGAATGTTCAGAAGTCTGTGGGCCGGAGAGCTTAGGGGGCCTTCCAGCAACTGGCAGATGTTCCTTAGGGCTGGAGGTGCGGACGGCAGAGCGACATGGGCCAACCAGCAGGCCTGGCTGGTCAAAGTATGGGTTTAATCTGGAAGCTTCCAACAGTGGCGGGGAGGGGGGTGGAGGGGGCTGTCATTGGCCTTATTCAAGTTGCAGAGCAGAAACGGACTCCGGGCGGAGGCTGGTGGCCCAGCCGTGACACCCATGCACAGCACCTGGGAGAGCCATGATGGCGGCCTCTGCCGGGACAGTGGCCCAAGGAGGGGGAGACGTGAGAACTAGGGGCTGTTCGGGGCTCGACATTCACAGGACTTGGAGCCCGGTGGGAGACAGAGGGGGTGAGGACAACACCCAGGTCTCCAGCTGTGGTGACCAAGTGGCGTTATCGAGTTAGTCTTTGTAATTCCTAACACAGTGAATGATGTCAGAGATGCAGCAAGAGATTCCCCCTTAATCCCGGGGCTCCGTGGCTCCCCAGAGCTCATAACTCCCCCATCGTCGTCCTGTCCTCCCTGCCACCACTGCCTGTGTTCTGTGGTTCCTATGCAAGCAGGTCCAGATCTCTGACAGGGCCTGGAATTGAACTTTTAGTCCTGAGTCCCGTGGTTACTAAACCTGGTCCCTTCGTCACTCCAGGGCCAATTCTTTCCCCTGATTGGGCCTCAGTGACTTCTTCTATGAAATGACTAGAGTAGAGGGACCAGGTGTGGTAGCTCATGCCTGTGATCCCAGCACTTTGGGAAGCCAAGGTGGAAGGATCGCTTGAGGCTGGGAGTTCAAGACTCATCTGGGTAATATAGCAAGACCCTGTCTCTATAAAATAGAATAGAATAGAATAGAATAGAATAATAACCAGACATGTGCACCTGTAGTCCCAGCTGCCCAGGAGGCTGAGATGGAAGGATCACTGGAGCCCAGGAGTTGAAGGATGCAGTGTGCTGTGATCACATTGTGAAAAGCCACTCAGATACCCAGAGGTTGAGGGAGAAGGGACTGTCAGCTCTCAGCCCCACTTCTGGGTAGCACACCTGCAATGGCTGATTGACGTGGGGATGTAAAGGATTGGCAGTCTTGCCCCAGCTCCCTTTGGGTCTGTTTCCTGGGGACCCAATACACACAACATGGCCATCTCTGACCCCGGCAGAACTGCAGCTGAACTGTGTTCACAAGACCTGCCCTGCCTCTGCCCTCTCTGGACGCATACCTAGGTGGGGAGGTCTTTCCCTGAAGCAGGCTGGAGGCTGTCATGAGGACCGAGCCCAGCCACATGCTCTGGAGTCTGACGTTAACCAAGCTGCAGCTCCATCTGGGGATCTCAAGCTTCTGGGGTCTTCCCTTCTAGTCTGGAGTCTGGGGACTGGCCTCTTCCACAGACTCCCTAGAAGTTCTGGGAGAAAGTGTAATGTGGGCAAAGGGGAAGGAGACAGGCTGAGGGCAGGTGAGCTTGAATGCCGATTTGGCACCGCGGGAACATAGGCAAGTCAGTCCTCCTTGCTGGGCTGCATTTGGTTTTTTTTGAGTTGGAGTCTCACTCCGTCGCCCAGACTGGAGTGCAGTGGCCGCTCCCAGCCACCGCAGCCTCCACCTGCTGAGCT
>NW_007097990.1:36133-37020 GCF_000164805.1 Carlito syrichta | reverse complement strand
GGGTCTCGAACCCGCGGGCTCAGGCAATCCATTCACCTCAGCCTCCCAAAGGCACGGGATGACAGGCTGAGCCACTGAGCCCGGCTTGCATTTGGTTTTTGTTCTTTGTTTCTTTGAGTTGGAGTCTCACTCTGTCACCCAGGCACCAGGGCCACCGCAGCCTCGACCTCTGGGCTCCGGCGATCCCTCCGCCTCAGGTTTCCAAGTAGCCCGACCTACAAGCATGCACCACCATGCCCGGCTAATTTTTGATGTATGGTAGAAGTGAGGCCTCGCTGAGTTGCCTGGGCTGGTCTCGAACCCGCGGGCTCAGGCAATCCTCTTGCCTCAGCATCCCAAAGTGCTGGGATGACAGGCTGAGCCATCGAGCCTGGCCTGCATTTAGTTTTAATCAGTTTCCCATCCTCCCTCCCTCCTAGTCTCCATCCATCCATCCACCCATTGCCCTCCCTCCTCCCTCCCTCCCTCCCTTTTGTCTACCCTCCATTCGTCCATCCATCACTTTTCTTTCCTTCCTTCCACTCACCCTTGTACCCTCCCTCTCTCCCTTCCACTCTCCTCCATCCATCCATTCATCCGTCGCTCCTCCTTCCTCCCTTTCTTCCTTCCTTCCACCCATCTATTTATCCATCCCTCAATCCATCTCTCCTCCCCTCCTTCTTCTTATTCCAGAAAGGGATCCAGTTTCCTCGTCTGTAAAACAGGATAACAACTCCTCTGCCAGTTTTGTTTTTTTTTTTTTTGAGTTGGAGTCTCACTCTGTCGCCCAGACTGGAATGTCGTGGCTGCTCCCGGCCACCGCAGCCTCGACCTGCCGGGCTCCAGCAATCCTTCTGCCCCAGCCTTCCGAGTAGCTGGAACTACAGGCGCGCGCTACCACGCCCGGC
>NW_007097990.1:32578-36113 GCF_000164805.1 Carlito syrichta | reverse complement strand
CTCAGGCAATCCACTCACCTCAGCCTCCCAAAGTGCTGGGATTACAGGCTGAGCCTCCGAGCCCGGCCTACTCTGCCAGTTTTGATGAGGGCTCCCTGAGACCACGCCCATCAAGTGCCTGGAAAAATGCTAAACAAAGTGTACTCGCTGCCACTGTTGTCATCAGCTCCTGCCCGTGTCCACAGCCAGACACCTGCCTGCTCATCTCCCATGGCGGTGAAGAGGTCCGGGTCCTCAGGTCCCCAGGGTCCACTGCTGCTCTTAGTGGCTGAGGCCGCGGTTCCAGAGCCAAAGGACTGAGCACATGACTTGGGCTCAGAGCCTGCGGAGAAAGGAGGATGGAGTGTCAGGAAAGGGCTGGGAGGGCTGAGGAAGCCTGGACCTGAGTTCTGTGTCTGCCGCTCCTTGCTCTGGACTCAGTCTTCTCATCTCTGAAATGGGATGGCGGGGAAGGGGGAGGATGGTCTCAGTGATCCTGAAACCAAATATACGCCACCTCTTCACCATTCTGAGCCATGGCAGACATTGCTAGTCGATCACAAGGCTCTTAGCCATGTGTCCCCTCGGAATTCTTCCAGCATACTATTTCCAGCAACTATCACCCATTGATCCAAATTGGCTCATGAGATAAAATCGATTTGTTATGCCTGCTCTAGCAAAAAGTTCTCAGTTGATAGATGGCACGAATGGGTCTGTAGATCAAACGCATAGACTGATAGCGTGAGCACTATCATTTGTGCATTGCCCCCAGTAGGGTCTGGGGCAGTATCTTGAAATCAAACACCATATATATATATATTTTTATTTGAGTTGGAGTCTCACTCCATTGTCTAGGCTGGAGTGCAATGGCACGCTCACAGCAACCCCAGTGTCAACTTGCTGGGCTCTGGTGATCCTTCCACCTCAGCCTTCCAAATAGCTAGATCTATAGGCGTGCACTCCCACACCTGTCTAATTTTTTATTTATTGTAGAGATGAGGTCTCGCCAAGTTACACGGGTTGGTCTTGAGCCCTCAGGCTAAGGCAATCCACTGGGATGACAGACTTGAGCCACCATGCCCGGCCCATAAATATTTTTGCAATGAGAGATATTAATATTCACAGTAAGTGGTCCGGGTGCAGTGGCTCACGCCTATAATTCACAGAATTTTGGGAGACCGAGGCAGGAGGAACACTTGAGGCCAGGCGTTTAAGACCAGCCTGGGCAACACACCCCATCTCTACAAAAATAAATAATTTTTAAAAAATTAAAATAAAATTCACACTATGTAGGATAAAAATCAAGACTGCAGTGAACATCAAGTCAGTTCAGGTTGGAGGTTACCACTCAGCAAGTTACCAAAAAAACTTTTAATTTTCAGAACTTTTTGAATTTTGGAATTGGGCACTCAGGGGGAAGAAAGTCAAATGCTCCTATAACACTTATTATGGGCTGGGCGCTGCTTTAGCACATTAACTCAGCTCGAGTTCAAGTGGGTCCTGCAAGGGAGGTAGCCTCGTCATCATCCCAGGCTCTGCTTTTTCTCACCATATTCTCATATTCTTACTGACCATTGACCAAAGGCCCCAGAGTTCTAAGGACTTCCGGGAGGTGCAGTGTAGAGGGGGAAGCAAGGACTTTGGCGTCAACTAGTCTGTTCCTTCCAGGACCTGCCACTGATGGTTACGCACATTTAGGAACGGCACCTCTCTGAGCCTTAGTTTCTTCATCTAGGAGATAGGTGTGACAATGCCCACCTTTCAGGGCTTTGGTGAGGAGAGAGGAGCCCATTGCGTGTCGAGCACTAGCTCTGGGTGCTTGACTATTTGTGGCCACCTTCCTTGTCCTTCAGGTCATTGGGGTACCCTGGCTTGATTCCGGGCCTTGGACTGAGCCTTTTTCCTGCTGGAGGAGTAGGTGTCTCCCTCCCTGCTCCCTGGCCTCTACACTGCAATTAGAACAGTCACACCCTTCCTATTAGAGTTGTTGTGGAGGCTTCCACCATTTGCAGGAAGAAGGTCGTATCTCTTGACCTAGCCTGTGATGTCCTCCAGGATCTACCCTCTGTGTGTTGCCCCTGTCTGCAGAGCCACTGTCTGAGATGCCATCATTCCTGCACTATCACTGCCTGCATGGCGACCTCACCAACTCCCTCCAAAAATCCCTGTCCTTCCCCCACCTTCCAAAATAACTTGTGTCTTTCCTGAGCATACGTTTCATTGCCTTGATAGGTGGACACTCTTGACCCTCTTCCTAATTTCACTCCTCCCCACCACAAACCCACCCCAGGCCCTGCTGAAATCAGGGAGGATAAATTGATGGATGAATGAGTGGATGGATGGATAGATAAAGGATAGAAAGATGGGTGGATGGATGGAAGGAAAGGAAAGAAAGGATGGAAAGAAAGATGGATGGATAGAAAGATGGGTAGATGGATGGACAGATGAGTAGCTGAATGGAAGGATAGAGAATGGAAGGATGGGTGGTTAGAAAGATGGGTGGGGGCCGGTCTCGGTGGCTCAGCCTGTAATTCCAGCACTTTGGGAGGCCGAGGCGAGTGGGTTGCCTCAGCCCACGGGTTCAAGACCAGCCCGGGCAACCTGGTGAGACCACGTCTCTACAATAAAATAAAAAATAGCTGGATGTGGTAGTGCATGTCTGTAGTTCCAGCTACTCGGAAGGCTGAGGCGGAAGGATCCCTGGAACACAGAAGGTTGATGCTGGGGTGGCCGGGAGCATGCTTGCCACTGCACTCCAGCCTGGGCAAAGGGGTGAGACTCCAACTCAAAAAGAAAGAAAGAAAGAAAGATGGGTGGGTAGGTGAATGGACAGAAAAATAGGTGGGTGAGTGGATGGATGGAGGGATAGAGAATGGAGGATGAAGGATGGAGAAACGAATGGATGAACTGGTGAGTGGACGGATGCAAAGTGCTTGGAGATGAGGCTTAAGGAAGTGAGTGAAGGTGGTGGAGAGGAAATAGATCTGTGGTGGGAACACATGTCGGGACTGACCAGCACGTTCATAGCAGGCACAGTGAGTGCCCGAGGTGGGCAGAGATGGAATAGGGGTGGGATGGCAGATACCTGTGGAAAGTGCCACGTTGGATCCCTGTTCACTTTGTTGTGTGGATTCCCTAGGACTGGGTAACTCCACATTCCAGTTTGCTGGGGACGGTCCTAGTCTGTATTGCTGAGCTGGGGTAATTGTTAACAGTGCCCTGAAGTTTTACTCTTTAAAGGGTGTAGGTTGGAAGACACATTTGGTAGCCCCTGCCTCTAACCATTGCAGCTCGCAGAGATGGGGAGAGGGTGATGCTATGGCTCCTATTCCGGTGTGGGGTGAACAGAGAGAGGGAATGGGGACAGGGCTGTCTGTACCCACCTTCCCTCCCAGCTGTGTATGTACAAACGCTGCCCCAAGTTTTGGGGACCTGGAGCTTATGCAATCTGAGGGATCTTCTTTAAGAAAAAGAATACAAGCCGGGCTTGGTGGCTCAGCCTGTAATCCCGTGCCTTTGGGAGGCTGAGGTGAGTGGATTGCCTGAGCCCACGGGT
>NW_007097990.1:31439-32466 GCF_000164805.1 Carlito syrichta | reverse complement strand
AAAAAAAAAAAAAAAAAAAAAAGGAATGCAAAATTTCTGGGGCCTTTGGGAGGTACCAGGAACAACAGAAAATAGCCAAGGCAGAAATAAACCGACTTTATATATAGATGAATAGACAGGAGTTACCTGAGCATGTGCATGTGTACAGAACAACAAAACACAAGAATCAGCTGGGTGCGGGGGCTCGCACCTGTCATCCCAGTGCTTTGGGAGACTGAGGCAAGATCACTTGCGCCCGGGAGTTTGAGACCAGCCTGGGCAACATAGCGAGACCTTGTCTCTACAAAAAAATTAAAAAATTAGCCAGGTGTATTGGCACATCCCTGTAGTCCAACCTACTGGAGAGGCTGAGGCAGGAGGATTGATGGACCCCAGGAAGTCGAGGCTGCGATAAACTGTAATCGTGCCACTGCACTCCAGCCTAGAAGACAGAGTGGGACCCCAACCGAAAATAAAACAAAACACCAGAACCAAGGACATTGTAAAACAATCTGGCAGTTCCTAAAAAAAAATGAAATATGGAGTTAGCACGTGACCGAGCCATTCCCTTCTAGGAAGAAACCCAAAAGAACAGAAAACATACATCCACACATAAACCAGTACACGATTGCTCCTAACTGTATTATTTACAGTAGCTACAAAGCAGAAGCGACCCAAATGTCTGTCAACGGTTAAATGAATAACAAAATGTGGTCTGTCCTTACAATGGAATGTTATTCAGCCTTAACAGGAACAAAACTCTGACATATGCTACAACATGGATGAAGCTTGGGACATGCGAAGTCAAAGCACCAGTCACAAAAGACCACGTATGGTGTGATTTCATTGATATGAAATGTTCAGAGTAGGTGAATCCATACAGAGAGTAGGTTGGTGATAGCATAAGGCTGGGGGAAAACAGAGGATTGTGGGGTGAATGCTGTAGGATATTTCTTTTCTTTTTCTTTTTTTTTTTTGAGTTGGAGTCTCACTCTGTCGCCCAGACTGGAGTGCAGTGGCCGCTCCCGGCCACCGCAGCCTCGACCTG
>NW_007097990.1:25429-31419 GCF_000164805.1 Carlito syrichta | reverse complement strand
ACCCGCGGGCTCAGGCAATCCACTCACCTCAGCCTCCCAAAGGCACGGGGTTTTTTCTTTTTCTTTCTTTCTTCTTTTTGTTTTGAGACAGGGTTTCACTCTGTTGCCCAGGCTGGAGTGCAGTGGCATGACCATGGCTCACCGCAGTCTCCAACACCTGGGCCCAAGCGATCCTCCCACCTCAGCCTCCCAAGTGGATGGGACTACAAGTGTGTACCACCACACCTGCCAATTCTCCTATTTTTTATAGAGATGGGGATCTCCCTTTATTGCCCAGGCTGGTCTCAAACTCCTGGACTCAAGCAATCCTCCTGCCTCGGCTTCCTGAAGTGCTGGGATGACAAGTGTGAGCCACTGCATCCAGCCAAATTGTACACGTTAAAAGGGTGAAGTGTATACTGTGTAAATTACAGCTCAATAAAACTGTTGCTAAAAATAATTGCTTGGGCCCCTTCAGAACTGCAGGTGGGGTGGGCACATGTGGGGCCCTTCGCTTCAAGGTGAATGTCCCCGATGCATCTGTGTGTGAATGTCCAGGCGATGTCGTGACCACACCAGGCTTTCTGCCATCACTGCCTTCCCGGCTACCCTCCCAGGCTGGCCGCAGGGACTTTGTTCTGCTGCCTGGTTAAGCCTTGCCTTTCTCTCCTCTTCCCCATTCCAAGCCAAGGCAATGCCCGTGACTCAGGGAAAGGTGGGATCAAAATAAGCAGACTGGAAAGGAGGGAAACCAGATGTGTGGTGTGTCTCGAAGGCTGGTGGGAGCTTGGGAGGGGAGGGACAGTCCCATCCCTCAACTGAGTGCCCTAGGAGCCCCAGAAGAGGCTGCGGGGTCAGCCCGCTCCGCTGGGCTGACCTCATACCCTGTGTCTGTGAGCCTGGAGGGTCTGGCATCCAAAGGCTAAAGGTGGAAAGTCAAGGCCGAGTTGATTTTCCATGTGGACAGGCTGAGGTTGATCTGATGACAGACTCAGCTCTGATCTTGGTTTTGCAGACTGAGCACAGATCTTTGTGTCACAGACTGAGCCCTGGTCCTGGTGGTATAGACTGACCTCTAACCTGGTGTTACATACTGAGCCCTAACCCTGGTGTCCTAGACTGAGCCTTATCCTGCTGGTGTCATGGACTGATCCCCAATCCTGGAATCACAGGCTGAGTCCTGATTCCAGGATCATGGACTAAGTCCCGATTCCAGTGTCATGTCTTTTTCTATTTTTATTTTTGTAGAGATGAGATCTCGCCATGTTGCCCAGGCTGGTCCTCAGACTCCTGGGCTCCAGCAATCCTCCCTCCTCAGTCTCCCAAAGTGCTGGGATTACAGGCATGTGGACCCACACCCAACCCCCAGTGTCACAGTTGATCCCGCATTCTGGTGCCATAGACTGAGCTCCCAACCTGGTGCCATAGACTGAACCCTCACCCTCACCCTGCTTTCCTATACTGAACCCTGATCCTTATGTCCTAGACTGAGCCTCATCCTGCTGACACAAATTGAACCCCTATTCTGGTGTCCAAGATTGAGCCCCAACCTGGTGTCATGGACTGAGCCCCATCCTGGTGTCATATACTAAGCCCCAATCCGGGCATCATAGGCTGAGTCCCGATCCTACTGTCATATACTGAGACCTGATCAGGTTTACCTTCGTCCTGGCATCATATACTGAGCTCTGATCCCAGTGTCATAGACTGAACTCTCATTTTGGTGTCAAGACTGAGCTCCAGTACTGGTGTCATAAACTAAGCCTTCATCTTGGCATCATATACTGAACTCTGATCCTTATGTCATAGACTGTGCCCCATCCTTGTGTCATAGGCTGAGTCCTGATCCTGATGTCATACGCTGAGCTCCACCCTGATGTCATAGACTAAGCCCTCATCCCAGCATCATATACTGAGCTCTGATCCCAGTGTCACAGACTGAACCCTCATTTTGGTGTCACAAACTGAGCTCCCACCCTAGTACCACAAACCAAACCCCAACCCCAATCACACATTGAACACTGACCCCAGTCACAGCCTGGGAGCTTGAGTGGGCAAGCCAATCACCAAAATCAGAGCTCTGACCCTGCTGCTCTGATTCTGGTGTTTGACGTGTCCACTCAAGCTCCCAGATTTCTCTGGCCCCTGGTCATTGCTGCCTGATAATTCCATCCACATCTCAGCTTCAAGCTGTCAAGACCAAAGCGTCATCTCCCCCTGCCCCAACCCTGCATCTCCGTATCAGTGTGAAGGCACTGTCTTTCCTGGAAGCAAGCCAGAAACCTGGAGACAGGCTTACCTCTTCCCTAGCCCTCAGGACACGAGGTCCTGCCAATGTCACCTCCATGATATTTCCCTACTGTGCCCCCTTTTCTTTTGTACCCTGGCACAGCCTTAATTTCAGCCCCCTTGATTGCTCTCCTCACACAAGCACAACTCTTCCTTCTATAGGCTGAGCCCCAATCCCAGTGTCATAGCCTGAGTCCAGATCTGGTGTCATGAGCTGAGTCCCAATCCTGGCATCATAGGTTGAGTCCTGACCCCAGGATCATGGGCTAAGCCCCAATCCCAGTGTCATTTTTTTTTTCTATTTTTATTTTTGTGGAGTCAAGTCTCACCATGTTGCCCAGGCTGGTCTCAAACTCCTGGGTTCAAGCAACCTTCCCTCCTCTGCCTCCCAGAGTGTTGGGACTACAGGTGTGCAGCACCGCACCCAGCCCCCAGTGTCATAGACTGAACCATCAGTTGCGAACCACAACTGCCCCAAACGATCACCACATTTGGCAGCCCCTAGTCTCGTCCCTCTAGTCTGTCTTCTTTCCTAGAGCTGGTGTGCTTTCCCGGCATAACCCTCTGATGGTCACTCCCTTCTATCGCATGGTTTCCTGTCCCCTTGGAATGATATTCAGAGCCCTGCCCAGCTTGTCCTCTCAGCTCCTCCCCTCACACATGAGTCCCCAGTTCACCATTCTCCTGTGTGTCTCTGCTGTTCCCAGAACTCCTCCACACCCTTCCTGCCTGGCATTTGAGGGCTCTGCCTTGGATCTTCTGTGGACAGTTTTAGCCAGAGGACTTCAGCGCTATCTATGCCTCACTATATTGTAATTACTCTACTTGCTCTCTTTTAGACCCAGACTCTGAAAACTATGGCCTGTGGCCCAAATCTAGCTCACTGGCTTTCCATAAATAAAGTTTTATTGATACACAGTCATGTCCATCCACGGCCTTATCATCATTGACTGCCATTTGTGCTACAATGGCAGAGTTCAGCAGTTGCATCAAAGACCACATGGCCTGCAAAGCCTAAGATATTTATTCTCTAGGCCTTTACAGAAAATGTTTGCTAACCCCTGCTCTAGAGCATGAAGTCTCTGAGGTCAAGGGAGGGTACCTGACCCACAGCTACACCCCCAAGTCCCAAGGAGCAAAATCTTATGAATATCGATCACTTTCTGGCTTAGTGCTATGCCAATCATGCACTTTTTTCTTCTACCCTCACAACAACTCTTTGAGTCCTCACTCTATGGAAGGGGAAATTGAGGCTTAACGAGGTGCATTGACTTTACCAAGGTCACACCAGGCTCTAACGAGACAGAGCTGGGATTTAAACCCAGGTATTTCTGAGTTCAAAACAAGGTCTCACAACCACGAAGCTATCCTGTGCTGTGTTGGGTTGGGCACAGAGTCAGTGCCCATAAATTTGCTGGTGAATCAATAAATGTGTGGATACACGGATGGTCGAATGGTTGGGTGGATAGGTATATGAACAGATGTTTGGGTGGTTAGAGAGTTAGCTAACTGGCTGGTTGGATGAATGGATGGATGGGTGGATGGTTGAATGGATGGATGAGTGGTTGGGTGGGTGGACGGATGGATGGAGAGGTGAGTGGTTGAATAGTTGGCTGGTTGACTAGATAGATGGATAACCAACTGGCTGCATGGTTGGGTGGATAAATGGAAGGTTGGGTGGGTGAATGGTTGCATGGATGAATGGGTTATCATCACCCATGGGTCATCAATAGGTAGATGTACAGATGGATGGGTGGGTGAGTGAATGGATAGACGTATGGATGGTTGAATAGCCAGCTGGTTGACTAGATAGATGAATAGTTGTCTGGCTGCATGGTTGGATAGATGAATGGAAGTGTGGGTGGATGGAAGGATAGTTGAATGAATGAATGGAATGAGTGAATGGGTAGAAGTATAGATGGATGGGTAGATGAGTGTGTGGATGGATGGATGGAAGGATGGATGTTTGAATGGTCAGTTGGTTGTCTGGTTGGCTAGACAGATGGATAGCTGACTGACTGGGTGGCTGGATGGAGAATGGGCAGATAGTTGGATGGATAAGGTGATAAGATGGCATCCAGAGGTAAGGAAGCAATGCACTCAGGAGATGGTGTTCTGAGGGAATGAGGGGGAGATACGAATGTTTGTGTGTGAGTGCATGCAACTGTCTCTGCGTTTGGCAGTGCAGAATTGTGGCAGGGAACCCAGGTAGGAAGGAAACCAAGGTGAGGCACAGAATGCTCTCATAACATGGGCACTTCCTATAGATTTGGGAATGAATAAAAGGTCATGGCCAGAGCGGGTAAGTGGGGCAGTTGATAGGGAGAGGACGGTGGGGCCCTGCCCAAGGGAGCATCACTGAAGGTCTCAACTCTTTCCTCCCAAGCCTTGCCGACCTCCCCAAGCCCAGCCTCGCCCTTTCCCCCAGGAAGTCCTATTAAGGGCTCAGGCAGCCAATCACAGAACTCAAGAGGGACACAGCAAAGTCATTCTTCCCTGCTCTCCAGGGCTAAAGGCGGGAGGGACGCTGTCCTCTTCCAGCCAGAGGAGACCTGGGGCCTGGGAGAAAGGGGCTCAGCTGGGAATGTGCTCTGTTCCCCACCCCCAGGCATGCACCAGCCTGCATGTAGGTCCCAGGCAACTTCCTCCTCCCCCACCCCCACAGCACCGGCCATAAAAGGGTATAAGAGTCACGGTCAGTTCCCAAGGCTCACTCCCCCACCTGCTAGCCTATAAATCACAGCCTCAACCTCCCGGGCAGGGAGACAGGGTGGTCCGAGCCGCCACCACCAGGACAGACCTTCATTGGGACCTGGGTCAAGGCGGACACCTTGGTGACCCATGGTGGGTGCATCAATTCTTCAGGGTTGCCACTCATGGATGAATCTACCCACCCCAGGCATGACGATCGCCGCCCACATCGGCAGCTTTGCCCCCCAGTCAGAACGCACCACCAAAGGCGATCTCAGACAGAGCCAGCTACAAATCCCAGCTTCTCCGGCGCGGACTTGCTGTGTGACCTTGGGCAAGTCACTCAATCTCTCTGAGCCCAGCGTCGCGAGGGCTCAACAACTAGCAGCAACTTCTATCATGATGATGTTTCTTCTACTGCATTCCAGTTTTCAGGTCATCCTCTCTCTCTCCACCTCCAGTCCCTGCCTCGGAGTCCCCTGACACCCCCACCTGCTCCCCAGCCCTGGCATGGGGCCTGGAACACAATGAGCCTTCAAGTCATTGGGAGCAATGAGCCAACGAACCTTCATACTGGCCCCCTCTCTCATGGAAACCCTCTGCTACCTTGAACGAGCATTTGGCTCACATGTATCATGGGAACAAGGACTTGAGGTTGAGCCATGTGGCCGACCTGACCAAGAGGGGCACGGGGGAAAAGCAAACCCAGAAGGCAATGGGTGTGTGACACTGTCCGGTGCTGTCCTCCCATGACCTGTGTACCCTGCCACCATCTGGTTATCTTCAAGGGCTAAACTCCTGGGATTCAAGAAGTTCTCCCGGGCCTTGGGGGACATAATATAGCCTGGTCTCCAGTCCCTGTAGAGGTAAACAGGCCCTGGAACCCTGGGGGTGGAGTGGGGTGAGTGGACACGAGCCCGTGTGTGTGTGTGTGTGTATCCCTGGAGCCCACCGGCTCAAGGCTGTGGTGACTGGGAGCGGCCACTGCACTCCATTCTGGGTGACAGAGTGAGACTCCACTCAAACAAAAA
>NW_007097990.1:17393-25409 GCF_000164805.1 Carlito syrichta | reverse complement strand
CAGGGAGGTGCCCAAGAATCTCAGATCTCCCGTCTTGCTGACACTCTGAGCCTCCTTGTTCTGTAGCTGGTCTAGGAACCAACAACACCTAGCACCCCCCACCCCCAGGAAGTCGCCAGGCTGCCCCCAGGGAGCTCAGTGGCTGAGTTGAGAGGGTGAACCCTCCCGCAAAGTTGCCTCCCAACTCAAGTTCTGGGTCGAGTCTGGGGAGAAGTTTCCTCTGAGGCACGATGGACCCCACAAGTCTGTGGTATTGCACAGACCCCCGGGGGAAACCGAAGTCATGGACTCCAGGGCCGGAGCAGGCTGAGTCTGTGCCCCAGCCCAGGAGAGGCTCAAGGGGGGAGGGTGGGCCGGCCATCCAGGGAGCCCCGCCTGGCCGGAGGGTGCCCGCTGGCCACCACCTGCCCCTTACCTCTCTTGAAGGCCCACCGCTTCAGCCACAGCTTGGAGAGGGCCGGCCAGGAGTGGTTGAGCACCGAGTCAGCCATGCGGGCCGTGCACACATGAGAGGGTGCGGGTATGCGGCCAGCGGAGACTCGGAAGATGGAGCTGGGTTGTGAATCCCTGCCAGGACGGGGCTGCCAGCAAGAAGGGCGGAGACTGCCGCCAAGGTCTGCCAGATGCATCAGCTGATGGGAGCCCGGGGCTGGGCTAGGGGGCTGAGGTTTCTGGCTAAGTAAGGTGGGGGGCCTGGGGACCCCAGGGCTGAGGGGAGGCCAGCCTTTCAGCAACCCCTGTCCCAGACACTCAGTCCTATGGGCCTCTCATCCCAGCTGGACAAGACATTCCCAGGAGAAGACGAGTGCAGCCTGGGTCCCAAGGAGAGCCAAGGCATGTGTGGATTGTGGATGTCCCAGGGTTTGTATGTGTGCGTGCTATTTTCTCTGCGTTTGGCAGTACGTTTATAGGCTGTGTGTTTTGGGGTCTGTGAATGCAAGTTTTGAGTGTCAATTTGTCTACATGAGGGCGTATTTGAGTATCTAGGTAGTTTTAAATGTCTGTGGTCCTGTGTGTGTGTGTGTGTGTGTGTGTGTGTGTGTGTGTGTGTGTGTGTGTGTGTTTGAGTCGACATGATTTGTCTGTGTCTTGGGAGATCTGTTTCTCGTATCTGGGAGGTGGTTTTGGAGTCTTCTTGGGGTTTCTGTGTTTCTATGTGTGTGTGCCTTCCTCTCTGTACCCAAGTGTGAGGTTTGTTGTGTGTGAGCCAGTGTGAGCCCGTGCAGGTGCTGCCTCCTGGTGGTAAAAGCTCTCTCACCTGCAGCTTCATTCCTTGTGTCTGAACAATTCCTAGTTTTGTTTATTTATTTTTGGAATGCAGTTTATGACCAGGCTCGGTGGCCCAGCCTGTCATCCCAGCACTTTGTGAGGCCCAGATGAATAGATTGCCTGAGCCCACGGGTTCGAGAACAGCCTAGGCAACTTGGTGAGAGCTCATCTCTACAATAAATGAAAAATTAGCTGGGCGTGGTAGCGCACGCCTGTAGTTCTGGGTACTTGGAAAGTTGAGGCTGAAGGATTGCTGGAGTCCAGCAGGTCAACTCTGGGGTGGCCGTGAGTGTGCCACAGTACTCCAGTCTGGGCGACAGAGTGAGACACCAATTAAAAAATAAAATAAAATAAAATGTAGTTTGTTATTATTATTTTTAGAGACGGGAGTCTCAATCTGTCGCCCAGGCTGGAGAGCAGTGGCACGATCATAGCTCACTGTAAAGTCTCAACCTCCTGGGCTCAGGCGATCCTCCCGCCTCCGCCCCCCAGAGTCCCCCAGCTGGGACTACAGGCATGCACCATCATGCCTGGCTATTTAAAAAAAAATTTTTTTTGTAGAGATGGGGGTCTTGCTATGTTGCCCAGGCTGGTCTCAAACCCCTGGCCTCAAGTGATCCTCCTGCCTTGGCCTCCCAAAGTTCTGGAACTACAGGCATAGGTCACCGCACTTGACCCTTAGCTTTGCTTTTTTCTGATCCCTTCCTCTACTCTCTAAATTCTGTTACTTTTCAGCCTCCAGTCACCCTTACTGGTGAGAAGATCAAGGATCTCTCCTTCCTTACCTCCTGGTTTACCCTCAGCCTCTCACAGGAAATACTTGGAAGCCCCTCGGTCGTCCTCTCCCCCACCACTTCCAGTCTTCAGGTTCACACTAGAGCCAAATCCAATGGCCATTTTTTTTTGAGTTGGAGTCTCACTCTGTCGCCCAGACTGGAGTGCAGTGGCCGCTCCCGGGCCACTGCAGCCTCGACCTGCTGGGCTCCGGCGATCCTTCTGCCTCAGCCTTCCAAGTAGTTGGAACTACAGGGGCGTGCTACCATGCCCGGCTAATTTTTAATTTTATTGTAGAGATGAAGTCTCGCCAAGTTGCCCAGGCGGGTCTGGAACCCGTGGATACAGGTAATCCACTCACCTTGGCCTCCCAAAGTGCGGGAGCCACCAAGCCCGGCCAATGGGCACTTTTGCGTGTCTCCCTTATGGGACACCTCCGACTATTCTTTTCTTGAAACCCACACCTCCCAGGATGCCATGTGCTCCTCCTTCTTCTGTCTGCTTCCTCCCAGTCTCTTCCTGGTTTGGCTCTTCTTCTCTCTGCCTGGCCTTACACACTCTCCCAGAGTCTGTCTTTAGAACATGCTCTTTCACTGGCCCTGGCAATCGTGCCGGTACCTCCTCCATGACTTCAGCTGTCATATTATGAGCAGATGGTCCCCAAATCTTTCACTCACAGGAAAGCATAGAAACACACGTGCTAGTCGGGTGCCATGGCTCACACCTGTCATCCCAGCACTTTGGGAGGCTGAAGTGGGAGGATCGCCTGAGCCCAGGAATTTGAGAGCAGCCTGGGCAACACAGCAAGACTTCATCTTTACAAAAAATAAAGATCTGTACATCTGTAGCTCCAGTTACTCAGGAGGCTGAGGCGGGAAGATCACCTGAGCCCAGGAGGTCAAAGCTGCAGTGAGATGTGATTATGCAACTGCACTCCAACCTGGGTGACAAAGCAAGACTCTGACTCAAAACAAAAACAAAAATAGCCACACACACACTCTATACACCATCACCCAATACACTCTCAAACCCACTTAGACAATGGCAAACACACACGCACACACACACACACACAAATAGACACGTGTTGATACTCAGATACATACACATTCACATGCACACAACTGTGTACACACACATAGATGCATAGGTGGAAACTCAGAGAACAACTATGGAGATTTAAAAAGTCACCTCCTCTGTTGTGCAACAGGTTTTAATTTTTCATCTCCTGCCACACACCTTTTCCTGGATAAGCTGAAAATGCCACTTGACTCTCCTGGATCTCTGGGTGGAGAACAGATATGAGAATCTCAGAAACATCAGGAGACTGAGAAGTTAGGAGGGAGCTTCCATCACACTGGTGATATCAAATGCAAGGACTTGAGAACCCAGAACCATGGGAAAGGCAGTGAGTCTAGAGAAGATTGAACCGTTGGGAGCTTGCTAAAAAATCTTACCTTAAAAAGCACAACAGGGGCCAGACACAGTGACTCATGCCTGTCATCCCAGTTCTTTGGGAGACCAAGGTAGGAGGGACACTTGAGCCAAGGAGTTTGAGACCAGCCTGGGCAACATAGTGAAACTTCATCTCTACAAAATTTTTTTTAAAAAGCCAGATATAATGGCATGTGCCTCTACTTCCAGTTACTTGGGAGGCTGAGGCAGAAGGATCTCCTGAGCCCAGGAGGGTGAGGCTGCAGTGAGCCACGATCATGCTTCTGCACTCCAGTCTGGGTGACAGAGTGAGACATTGCCTGAAAAATAATAAAGCACAGCAGGGATATCTATTTCTAATGATGATAAGCTATCTTGTTTACTCATTGTAGATTTACTTTGCCAACAAGAACAAATAGAAAAGCTGTACAAACTTTCTTTTAGAAAAAAAAAGGCCAGGCTCGGTGGCTCAGCCTGTAATCCCAGTGCTTTGGGAGGCTGAGGTGAGTGGATTGCCTGAGCCCACAGGTTCGAGACCCACCTGGGCAACTTGGTGAGGCCTCATCTCTACAATAAATAAAAAATTAGCCGGGCATGGTAGCACACACCTGTAGTTCCAGCTACTTGGAAGACTGAGGCAGAAGGATCACTGGAGCCCAGCAGGCTGAGGCTTCAGTGGCCGGGAGCGGCCACTGCACTCCAGTCTGGGTGACAAGAGTGAGACTCCAACTCAAAAAAAAAGAAAGGAAAAAAACTACCCTTGATATGAAGGCATTGGCAGCCTGGATTTGCAGAATCAGGGTCTTGAAAGGAAAGAAAACCTAGAGAAGTGAGAAGAACAGTGCTTTTCTCTTACAAATGAATTGTTGATTTGAACACAGTTCTTGAATGACTAGGAAGCAGATCAGGAAGAAGCTGAGAAGCTGAATATAGCTCTTGGTGATCTTATGGGGCTGGGGAAACAAACAATGGACTTCAGCGACCACCAAGAGGAGTGGGTTGGGACCCCCAAAAGCCTACACTCTAGGAACAAGGAGAGGCCAGGCACAGACTAGATCTCACCAAGACCAAAAAATTCATCTTCAACTCAGGATAAGTCATGATCAGATTAAAGTGATTTTCCCTTACTCTTATTGTATTCTGGAAGCAAAAGTTTCTCTATAGAGAAAGATAACATCATGAAGAGCTACAGATGATCTCTACAGTTTTCACAAACAATGTCTGGTATTTAATAAAAACAACAACAACAATTACCAGGCATACCAGAAGACAAAACCTCATGACCTAAGAACAAGAAAAAAATAGACAATAACAGCAGACTTACAGGAGATACAGATACTAGAATTAAAATATAGCAGAGCCTGAAATGGGGATGGGAGAGTTTGGTATGAAAAGTCGTATGGAAGGGATTATTCCAGGCTTTCCCTCCATGAACGGTGTCAAATGTATTCATTTAGAGGATAGTTTTTATATACATAGAGCAAGTGTTAAGGGTGGGGGGTGGTTTTGACTCTGGTTTTGTGGTCTAACTTCTCTCATTTTACTAGGACCAAGAGTTGATTACAGTTTAGCTAACGTACTAGGTCAGGAACACATGGTTTCTACCTTGAACTGTTAGTCTGTGAAGTTGTAGAGAGGAAGAAGGCAGTTCGTTCAGATAAGGGTAATTGGAGGCAGAAAGCCAAGGTGTGGATGACTTTGTAATCTTCAATGTCGCAAGTTAAACTTTCCTGGTATTGTTACGTGTATGTGCCAGAAAGCAACCCCGGTGATATCTACCACTTAGATTGTCTCCCCTGAGCCTGATGTTGGTTATTTTAAGTTATAAGTAGTCCCTAGGCCTGTCAAAGGGCGATCTTCTGGTCCTGGGTGTTACTAGATGTTTGAAGGAGTAGGTGGAAGGTCTGGATGGGGGTACAGGGTATGAATTGTACTCCATCTTGATGAAAGTATCCATCACGTTGATGGGTATAATCACCGTTTTGGTGAGGGCATTCATTATCTTGGTGAAAGTATTCACTGTCTTGTTAAGGGCATCCACCATATTGGAAAGGGAATCCACTATCTTGGAGAGGACATCACATTCTTGGAGAAGGCATCAGTATCTTGGAGAGGGCATCACCGTCTTGGCGAGGACATCACCATCTTGAAGTGAACATTGTTCTCTTGGAGAGGGCATCCCCATCTTGGAGAGGGCATAGCTGTCTTGGACAGGGCATGGTTGTCTTGGAGAGGAATCCCCCTCTTAAGGAGGGCCTCACTATCCTGGAAAGGGCATTGCTGTCTTGGAGAGGGCATCCACTATATTGTTAAGGGCACCCATCATCTTAGAGAGGGCATCCCCATCTTGGAGAGGACACCACCACCCTGGAGAGGGCATCACTGTCTTGGTAGGGCATCACCGTCTTGGAGAGGACCTCACTATCTTGGAAAGGGCATCACTGTCTTGGAGAGGGCATCACCATCTTAGAGAGGGCATCCACCATCCTAATGAGAGTCTCTGCCCTCTTAGTGAGGTTTTTCACATCTTCCTGATTGTGACTGCCATCTTGGTAAGGGGACCCTCTATGGACATAATGGTGTCCTGACTCCTGGAAAGGGCAGGTTCCTGAGGACTGTCCGGGCAGGGTCCCACAAACTTATTAGTGACCCCTGCAGAGACTGGTTTGTAGGCCCAGGCCAGAAGGACCACACAGCTGGTTCCACAAATCATGAGTTAAATAACCAGCCATTGTTTTAAGCTACTAAGTTGTGGGGCCATTTGTTTCACAGCAGAAACTGACTGATACAGGTGGCGATACAAGGTGCTCTGGTGAGCTATCGTTATGTAATAAATCACCCCCAAACCTAGCAGTTTAAAATGACAACAATCATTTGTGATTTTTCAAGGTCTCTCTAGGATAGGAATTCAGGAATGGCTTGACTGGGTGGTTTTGGCTGTGGGTCGCCCATGAGGGTCTAGCCAGACAGTTGTCTTCACTCATATGGTTGGGAAGACATGAACAGCTGGGGAGTTCCTTGGTCATCTCTCTCTCTTTTTTTTAAGTTGGGATCTCACGCTGTCACCCAGGCTGTTGTGCAGTGGCATGATCACAGCTCACAACAACCTCAATCTTTTGGGTTCCAGTGATCCTTCTGCCTCAGCCTCTCGAGTAGCTGAGACTACAGGCACACACCACCACACCTGGCTAATAGTCAATTTTTTTTTTTATAGAGATAGGGTTTCTCTTTGTTGCCCAAGTTGGTCTTGAACTCCTGGGTTCAAGATCCTTCCACCTCAGCCTCCCAAAGTGCTGGGATGACAGGCATGAGCCACTGTGCCTGGCTCAAGTTAACATTTAACAGGGACTTTGTCATGCCTGGCACTGCTGTGTGTAAATAACTCAGTCCTCACAGCCTCTCTAGAGCAGGGTGGTAGTGGTGGTGGTGATGTTTCAACCATTCCCATTATACAGATGAGAAAACGGAGACACAGGGAAGTTCAGTCACTAACATCTCAAACACAGTTTCTCTCAAATTGGTGAATTCCCTCCCACCTCTGCACATGACTCCAGCTGAAACCACCTCTCTGACTTGGACCTGGCATTCTCCACCCGACCCTCCCCCAACCAGGGCTGAAGCCCACACCGGCTCCACCCTCAGCCCACACAAGGTCCCCAAGCCCTGTCCACAGCCCTCTTCCTCCGTCAGCATCCTCCTTGCCCTGACCTAGTCTTGTAACCATCCCCTCCAGAAAAAGTCACTCCCTGTCCCCAGCCTGTCCCCCATCAGTCCAGTTGGCTCTTTATTGAGGCTCACAGGTTCTTTCTATTTTCGAGTCATTAGAGTCTCACTCTGTCACCCAGGCTGGAGTGCAGTAGCACACTCACGGCCACCAGAGCCTTGACCTGCTGCGCTCAGGCGATCCTTCCGCCTCAGCCTCCCAAGCCGCTGGAACTACAGGCATGTGCCACCATGCTCGGCTAATTTTCCTTATTTATTATATAAATGAGGTCTTGCCATGTTGCCCAGGCTGGTCTTAAACCCCTGGCGATCTTCTCGCCTCCGCCTCCCAAAGTGCTGGGATTACAGGCGTGAGCCACCGCGCCTGGCCAAGGTTCTTCTCATATGAACCCTGTCACTGTGCTCCAAGTCTTCTGTGGCTGTTAAAATCCCTCCCTCTTTAAGGAAGAACCAACCTCCAGCAGGGTCCAAGGAGGTGTCCGCCACCCCTGTTTCGGGATGGGGCCCCAAAAGGAGTCCTCTTTAGCATACTTGTGGAGAGATGGAATCCCCCATGAGTGTTTCCTTTGAGGTACAGGATGTTTCTGATGATACACACCCATTGCACCAGTGAGGACTTGTCAGGAAGTAAGGCTTGGGGACAGGGACAGATTCTTTCTTTCTTTCTTTCCTTCTCTCTCTCTCTCTTTCTTTCTCTCTCCTCCCCTCTCCCTCCTTCTGTCCTTCTCTCCCTCCCTCCTTCCCTCCCTCCTTCTCTCTTTTTTCTTTTTTTTTTTGAGTTGGAGTCTCACTCTGCCGCCCAGACTGGAGTGCAGT
>NW_007097990.1:2905-17285 GCF_000164805.1 Carlito syrichta | reverse complement strand
ACTCACCTCAGCCTCCCAAAGGCGCGGGATTACAGGCTGAGCCACCGAGCCCCGCTTCTCTTTTTTCTTTTTAGACATAAGTTCTTGCTCTGTGGCCCAGGCTGGAGTGCAGAGATGCAATCATAGCTCACTGCAGCCTCAACCTCTTGGGATCAAGTGATCTGCCCTCCTCAGCCTCCCAAGTAGCTGGGACAACAGGTACTCAACCACATCTGGCTAATTCTTTATTTTTTGTAGGGACGGGTGTCTCACTAAGTTGCCCAGGCTGGTCTCAAACTCCTGGCCTCAAGTGATCCTCCTGCCTTGGCTTCCCAAACTGCTGGGATTACAGGTGTGAGTCACTATGCTCAGTCCACTGGTTTTTCAAGGCCTCGTGAAAAAGCTGCCTCTTCCAGGAAGCCCTCCCAGAGGGATTGTTAGTCACAGCACAGGTGCTCGAATGTGGCTGACTGTGGGGACAACCCCCTTCTCCTCTCCTTTGGTCGTCAAGTCCTCAGAACCACAGGTGACCCGGCCTTGAAGCCTCAGGTTCCAGAGTAACCCACCAGCTCATCCTTTCTGGCCCTAGCCATCCACTCCAACTCTTCCTGCTCCCAGCTCCAGGGCCACCTTCAAAGATGGCAGAGTGCCTGAGCCCTGACTTGGCCCCGAAGCTTTAGGGGTGGCAGGAAGCAACAGACTTGGGTGTGCCCAGCACAAACCGCAGCTTTCCTCCTCACCTCGCCCCGGCCCCGGTGGGTGGTGGTGCGGGGAGCCAGGGCAGCCACAGCGGACACGGTGGGAGCCAGGAGGTATCTCCCAAGGGGAAGGAAGACCCGACCTGGGGGAGGGCTGCCGAGTGGAGGGTCCATCTTGATGTCCCCAGAAGGTCAAGATGAGACCCCTCTCAGGGGTGACTCTCAGACTTCAGCCTTAAGCGCGAGCTCATTTTGAAAGCCGAGTTCAGAGTCTGTATCAGGGAAGCCTGGTCTGGGGCGGGGAGATCTGAGGTTTAAGAGGCCAAAGGCCAGCTGGGCGTGGTGGCTCATGCCTGTAATATCGCAGCACTTTGGGAGGCCGAGATGGGAGGATCGCTTGAGCCCGGGAGTTCAAGACCAGCCTGGGCAACATAGCAAGACCACGTCTCGACAAAAAAATTAAAAAATTAGCTGGGTGTGATGGCATGCTCCTGTAGTCCCAGCTACTCGGGAGGCTGAGGCAGGAAGATTACCAGGAAGTTGGGGCTGCAGTGAGTGACAGAGAAAGACATACACACACACACAAACACACACACACACACACACACCCCCACAGGAGGCTCAGGGTGTCTGTGACTTTGCCACAGCTTCTCCACTCCATCCCGTCTCCTGACCCCATGTAGGCCTTGGTGACAGGGGGCTCCATTCTCCTTTCCTAACTGGCTGCTTCTCACGGACAGTTCCCCCCAGGGTCACCTTGGATGACCCAGATCTCTGTCTGACGAACCGACGAACATGAACACGTGGATCCCAGGAGCCTCCTCGCCCACTCGGGAAACGGACTGACTGGGGGGACGGAGAGAGGCGTTGACGGTCTGTCTGTCCGCTTCCCCCCTCCTGGGTCTCCCAGGCCCCACGATGTCATGTCCCTGCCGGCCCATCTGTCTCCCTACTCCCCAGATTGGTACTCACCAGTGTGAGCCTGGGTCTCAGTGCTGTGGGCGCCCAGCCTGGCTACCAGCTCCTGCAGCCCCCGCGACCGCTGGCCGGTCAGAGCCTGGCATAACCGCAGGGTGACCCAACGGCACTCCAACTTCCTCTTTCTCAACGACCTGCCTGTGTGCCTGCTGCCTCTGTCCTCCGCCACGGGCCAGTCCAAGGGGTCTGTGAAGAGTAGCACAGAGGATGGGGTTCTGGAGAGAGAAAACCCTTCCCCCACCCCCCAGCTCTGTGCCTGCAGGTGTTCCGAGGAGGTGGGGTGGGGGTAGGAACCGGGGGAGGCCCAGCCTCTCATCCCCACCCCACCAGCTTCCTGCGAAACCAACTGCCAGAGAGGAACAGGGTGTGGGGACCTCACCCGGGCACAGGGGTGCATAGAGAGGAACACATGGGAACACGCAAGTTGTGTGTGACCAGAGACACAGCACGTGGGGACACACAGGGAGACAGAGACACATGTGGTTACATCATTACTGGGGCACAGGGAAGCTCGGATGTGCCGGTAGATGTGTGACAACCAGTTCTCTGACTTGTAGGACTTGCCAATTCTCCTGGTGTAAATACTCCCAGTGTGGGCTGTCTCAACGTGATGTCACTGAGCATGGAGGGAAATACTCAGACTTGACTCTTCTGACATTTTAAAATTTTGTTTTTATTTTTCTGAGTTGAGGTCTACTCTGTCGCCCAGGCTGGAGTGTAGTGGCACAATCATTGTTCACTGCAGCCTCAACCTCCTGGGCTCAGGCAATCCTTCTGTCTCAGCCTCCCAAGTAGCTGGAACTACAGACATGCACCACCATGCCTGAATAATGTTTTGATCTATTGTAGAGACGAGGTCTCGCCAATTTGCCCAGGCTGGTCTCAATCTCCTAGGCTCAAGCAATCCTACCACCTCGACCTCCCAAACTGCTGGGATTACAGGTGTGAACTGCTGTGTCTGGTTTGTTTTATTTTTAAGGTCTTGCTCTGTTGCTCAGGCTGGCGTGCAGCGATGTGATCATAGTTCACTGCAGCCTCCAACTCCTGGGCTCAAGAGATCCTCCTGCCTCAGCCTCCCGAGTAGCTGGGATTACAGGCATGAGACACCAGGCCCAGCTAATTTTTCAATTTTTTTGTAGAGATGGGGTCTCATTATGTTGCCCAGGCTGGTCTCAAATTTCTGGAGACGTGGTTCCTTAGCTGTCTCCAGTGTGTCCCTGAGGGTACTCAGACCTCTGGGGCTCCATGGAACCATGCACACACAGAGACCCTGGCTGTGCATGCAGCCCACACAGGCTCCCTGAGGGTCAGAGACCAGGGGTGCCTGGACACACACAGGGTTGTGAATGAAGCACGATGCATGGAGACACAGGGAGCCATGCATGCAGGCATAACGGGCACCCATGGACTCAGAGTCCAGGGAGGACAAGGAGATGCAAAGACAGGCACAGGACATACGCGGGGAAACACAGACCTCACAGAGACCTCTGCTCACATGTTTGCACATAGCCACATGTGAGCATACTGCACGGACATCCAGAGACACAGGCATGCGGATGTACGCCCAAGTACACCCAGATCCATAGACTCACCCAGCCCCAGCCCTCATTTCAGTCAGCTCATCTCGGCTCCAGGAGATGTTGGTTAAACGTTTATAGATTTTGCAAGCAGATTGTTAAAAACTGTCATGAAAAAACTTAATTGTATACATTGACAATCAGGCTGGACATGGGGCCTGTAATCCCTGTAATCCCAGTGCTTTGGGAGGCCGAGCTGAGAGGATCACTTGAGGCCAAGAGTTCAAGGCCAGACTTGGCCACATAGTAAGACTCCATATCTACAACCCCCCCAAAATTGTTTTTTTAAATTAACAGGGCATGGTGGTGTGTACTTGTAGTCCTAGCTACTCAGGAGGCTGAGGTGGGAGGATCGTTTGAGCCCAGGAGTTTGAGGCTGCAGGGAACTATGATTGCACCACTGCACTCCAGGAGGGGTGACGGAGTGAGACACCATCTCTGCAAATAAATAAAGACATGTTAAAATGGCAAATTTTGTGTTACGCCTATTTTGCCACAATTTAAAAACTCCCCACTTTCCAGACTGGATAAAGAAAATGTGGTACATATACATGATGGAATACTATGCAGCCGTAAAGAAGGATAAAAATCATGGGCTTCTCAGCAAAGCAGATGAAATTGGAGACCCTCATTCTTAGAGATCTATCACAGAAACAAAGAACCAAATACTGCATGTTCTCACTCATAAGTGGGACCTGAACATTAATCACAAGCGCACAAGGGAGGGATCAGCAGTCATGGGACACTGCTGGGGACGGGGTCATATAACAACACAAAGGGTACCTGGTCCCAAACTAGGGGAATTGAGGACCAGCTGGAGGCCTGAATTTCACCTGCACATGCATTATTTATTTACCTAATTCTGATTTGTATGCCACATCTGTATAATAAAGTAAAAAAGTATGTACAAATATAAAACCAACAACCAAAAAATTCCCCACTTTCGAATTGTTTTGCTGCATTTTTCTAGTATCTGTGCTAGTATCTGAGGGTACTTATGTCTACTAAGCCTGTGGGGTGGAGATGTAATGGGATGGCGGATTGGTGCTCATCTCCTCTCAGCTCTGTGCTTAGTGGCACCACACGGGTAGTGGGCACTCAGCCGTGGTGAGAGCATTTACACAGTGGGAATGGGCAGTACTCCGAGTCAATGCCCACTACCTGAGAGCTGATTGGTGGACTTTTTTTTTTTAGTTGAACTCTCACTCCATTGCCCAGGCTGGAGTGCAGTGGCACACTCACAGCCACCCCAGAGTTGACCTGCTGGGCTCCGGTGATCCTTCTGCTCAGCCTTCCAAGTAGCCAGTACTACAGGCATGCGCCACCAAGCCTGGGTAATTTTTTTGATTTATTGTAGAGACGAGGTCTTGACAAGTTGCCCCGGATTGGTCTCACACCCGCAGGTTCAGGCAATCCCCTTGCCTTGGCCTCCCACAGTGCTGGGATTACAGGCTGAGCCACCAAGCCCGGCCTTTGGACGTTTACCAGCACACAAGCGTGAGCACATGGACTCGGGACACTGCAGAATCACGCACAAATACACCCAGTCACACACAAGCAGGGAGGTTCACAGAGCAGACCCACGTGCACACCCCCAGGTATAGGAGCCTACCCCCACCTGGGACACTAGAGCTAAACACAGGCACGACAGGGCTTGGGCCCTTGGAAACTCAGATCTTCAAGGACACACCCGGAGAGGGGCACACAAGGAGACACAACACAGACGTGTCCTCACGGGCACAAACACACGAGCAGGCACCATCACGTGGGCACACAGAGTGAATGCAAAACCACACACACAAACAATGACTGCCCCTGGGCATACATGCGACCTCACAATCACAGCCACATCTCACACACACACACACACACACACACACACACACACACGGGCAGACACTGGGCACCCCTGAGAACACCCATGAAGACACTGACTCACACACTAGTCTTCATGTGACTACCCCCAAAGTCACAAACACACAGACCCGGAAGTCCCTCAACACAGTCACTAACCCATAACGCCACATTTGTCCCCAGGGATGCGCACGGGACCGTCCACAGAACCGTACAAACAAGACACAAAAGGCACAGACATACACAGGTCTGCACACACACATTCTGTAGCCAACTGATTTTCTCTTTATTGCAGCAAATCCTTATAGGGCACCGATTGTGTGCTGGGCACTGTTGCTGGTATGGGATCGCGGTGAACAAGACAGCTCCCTGCAGGAGCTCGGGGGGTGGGGGGTGACAAACCATGAACCAGAAAACAGAGGCAGGAGGTGAATTTAGATGGTGTGAATGGCTGTGACAGGAAGTGTGATGTGACGGAGACTGGGTGGGGGAGGTGGCTGCTTTAGCCAGGAAGATGAGATCTGAATGCCCAGTGGGAGCCTGGGAGCATAAACCAATATCTGGGGGTAAAGGCATTCCAGGTGGCAGGAACTGCCAGGGCAAAAGCTTAGAGGCAGGACTGAGCTTGGGGTGTTGAATGAATAAGAGGAGACTGGGATGGCTGGAGCTAGGCTGACGAAGGAGTCCCAGGACTGTGTGAAAGTGTTGTCCACACTGCTGTCCATGCTTCCCTGTCTTCTGTGCTCGCTGCCCCTTGACCTGTTGACGTCCCCAGTGGTCTCCCCACTGGTCTCCCAGAGGCTGAATCCAGAGGCCATCCCTTGGCGGTGCACATCTGTTGATGAAAAGCCAAACTCTTAAGTATTTTTTTTGAGTTGGTGTCTCACTCCATCACCCAGGCTGGAGTGCAGTGGCACCCTCATGGCCACCCCAGTGTCAACTTGCTGGGCTCAGGCGATCCTTCCACCTCAGCCTTCCAAGTAGCAGAATTACAGGCGCATGCTACAATGCCCAGCTAATTTTTTGATTTATTGCAGAGATGCGGTCTTGCCAAGTTGCCCAGGCTGTTCTTGAACCTGTGGGCTCAGGCAATCCCCTCTCCTCCCAAAGTGCTGGGATTGCAGGCTTGAGCCACCGTGCCCAGTTCTCTTAAGTATTTAACGAGGCTTAATTCTGAGCCAAATTTGAGTGACCATGGCCCAAGGTGCAGTTCCCAGAGGTTCTGAGAACAGGTGCCCGAGATGATTGGGTTACAGCTTGGTTTTATACATTTTAGGGAGACAGATATTGACAGGCAAGGACATAAACCAACACACGTGAGATTGACATTGGTTTGGCCCAGAAACGTGGGACATTTTGAAGTGGGAGGGGGCTTAAAAATCATAGGTGGAGCCGGGCTCGGTGGCTCAGCCTGTAATCCCGTGCCTTTGGGAGGCTGAGGTAAGTGGATTACCTGAGCCCGCGGGTTCGAGACCCACCTGGGCAGGCGAGACCTCATCTCTACAGTAAAATCAAAAAATGAGCCGAGCGTGGTTGTGCGCGCCTGTAGTTCCAGCTACTGGAAGACTGAGGCGGAAGGATCGCCGGAGCCCAGCAGGTCGAGGCTGCGGTGGCCGGGAGCGGCCACTGCACTCCAATCTGGACAACAGAGTGAGACCCCAACTCAAAAAAAAACAAAAAGCAAAGACAAAAAACAAAAACAAAACGAAACAAAAACAGTCATAGGTGGGTTTTAGGGATCCTTTAGTTGAGGGTTGAGAGAATTAAGCTGAAACAGTTTTGCCACATGGATATATAGTGCAGTGATGGATTCTGGGCCGTGAGTGTACCCACTAAGTTACTTGTCGTCCTTACCCCTTCCCACCCTTCTGAGTCTCCAACTGTCATTCCCCTCTCTGCGTCCATGTGTCCACATTCATTTTGGCTTTTTTTTTCCCCCTCAGGATCTTACTCTGTCACCCAGGCTGGAGGGTAGTGACACAATCACATCTACCACAGCCTCAACCTGCTGGGCTCAGGCAATCCTTCCACTTCAGTCTCCCAAGTAGTTGGGATTACAGGCACGCGCCACCACGCTTGGATAATTTTTTAAAAAATTCATTGCAGAGATGAGGTCTTGCCAAGCTGCCCAGGTTGGTCTTGAACCCGTGGGTTCAGGCAATCCGCTCACCTCCGCCTCCCAGATTGCTGGAATCATTTTGACTATTTTAAAGCACACAATGCAGTGGCATCAAATGTATCCAGTGCTGTGCAACCGTCACCTCCAACATTTCCAGAACTTTCTCTCCTTTCTTTCATAGGAAACTCTGTCCCTATGAAATACTCCTCGTCCCCTCCCCAGCCCCTGGCCCCCACCAAGGTTCTTTCTGTCTCTGTGAACCTGATGACTCCAGGGACCTCCTAGGAGTGGGAACCCATGGGTTGTGTCCTCAAGGCCCATCTGTGCTGTAGCCGTGTTTTTTTTTTTTTTTTTTTTCCTGAGTCAGAGTCTCACTCTGTGGCTCAGGCTGGAGTGCAGTGGCACGCTCACGGTCACCCCAATCTCGACCTGCAGAGCTCAGGTGATCTTTCCGCCTCTGTCTTCCAAGAAACTGGAACTACAGGCCGTGGGCCACCATGCCCAGCTAATTTTTTTGATTTATTGTAGAGACAAAGTCTCGCCATGTTGCCCAGGCTGATCTCGAGCCCGTGGGCTTAGGCAATCCTCTCACCTCCGCCTCCCAAAGTGCTGGGATCATGGACGCGAGCCACCGCGCCCACTTCCTTCCTTTTTAAGGCTGTATAATATTCCAGTGTATGGGTGACACATTGGTGACCCATGCGTCCCTCGATGGACAATCGCGCTGCTTCTGCCTGTTGGCTACTGCGACTCGTGCTGCTGAGGACCTGGGTGTACCCGTGTCTGCCAGAGTCTCTGCTTTCTTTCAACATTTGGGTAGGGACCCCCGGGCCGTTTTCCGCAAGGGCCGGGGAACGAGTCTGGCTTTGAGCTTCCAGACGCGGTTTTCGCTTCCCATGGTAGCTGCGATCGCCGAAGTGGCCACTAGAGGGCAGCGCTTTCCCGTGGCTTCTCCCCCGGCCGGGCCGAGACCACAGAGAGAAAACCAGAACTAACCCGGCGGGTGTGGACCGCCTGAGGCTTGCAGGGGCCAGGTGACAGACTGAGTTAGTGAGGGCCACAGCGTGTGAGACGCAGGTCTGCCCTTCCTTCTCCCGCCGTGGGCAGACACGCGGCAGGATGAACTATGCCTGTGTTGCAGGAAACAGTAACTTTTCTAGATGGGCAGAAGACCAAAATTGAAGGAAAAAAAAAAAAAAAAAGAAAAAAAGCGAAAGCAGACATAAACAAATACAAACCCCAGTACAGATCGTAGAAGGAATTTACAAGGCTATTTTTACAACTTAGCGTTGAAAACATTTTCCTTTTTAAAACAAGGCAGAAAACACAGGAGAGATCAATAAAAACACGGACATTGAAAAATATATTGAAAAATCTACATGGTCTTACAATGTAAAGAAACCTTAGAATAAAAAATCTTAAGCATACATGAACTTAATGAAAAAAATTTAAACATGATTAAGCAAAAGCAATGCATTTTACGCGTTATTATATAAGCAAAAACCATACATCCAGTTCAACTGGTTGTTTGAGAAGGGTTAGTATCATCATATATAAAAAGCGTTCACACATTGATAAGGAAAAAAAAGCCAATATAAATAGAAAATTAAGAAAGGACACGAACAGACACATCTTAGAAAAGCACAAGCCAGAGCCAAAGATTTTATAAAAATATAATCCCCAGGAGCCCAGAGAGTGCACATTTCAGCCATAACAAGCTGTTCACGTCACAGTCAAGAGCATGGCAACAGCAAACACAAAAAAAGAGTGTATGTTGTTATCTTCTTGTTGTCATTGAAATTGCATTGGGCATTAGAAAATTTATTTGTAAAGTTATACAGTTTTTATTTGCCCGAGAGTTCCAACATTTTAAAAAGTTGAACAAAAGTTTTCAAACCATTGTTGTGAAATATGTAAAAATGAAGTGATTTTTTAAAAAATCAAAAAGTAATAACACCCACTGCTGGCAGAGATGCAGAGAAAAGGGCACTCGGGTGTATTGATTGTCATATAATAGAAACCCTTTCCGCAACATGTATAGATCCATACAGTTCCTTTCTGAGGCTGCCCCACAACCCTTCTGCTGTGTCATCTTGCTTGAGAAGTAGAATTCACTCTTTAGGACTTGCCTGGGATTCTTCGATCTCATCTCGTATAAGCTCCAGGCAGGAAGATATCTAGCACAGTCTCATTTTCTGAGTATGAATCTTCCCCTTCCTTTGTGTTTTAAAAATTGGGATGTGATTTACACATAATAAAATTCTGTCTTTTTAGCATCCAGTTCAATGAGTTTTGACTAATCCACCATCACAGCAGCATTGCATTCCAAATTGTCCCACGTCCTTTTGTCTGCATTGTCTTTCCTTGCCCCTGGGATCACTGTCTTTATACTTTTGTTTTTTTTCTGGACTATCACATAAATGGTATCATACCTGTTTTTAGTCTTTGAGTGTGTCTTCTTTTACTTAGCATAATACATTCGAGATTTCATCCACGTTGCTGGGTGGATAAGTGTTTCCTTTCATTTTATTTTTGTTAAAAAAAAAATTTTTTTTTAAGAGATAAGATCTTGCTCTGCTGCCCAGGCTGGAGCACAGGCTGGAGCTCCCTGCAGCCTCCACCGCCTGGGCTCCAGTGATCCTCTTTCCTCAGTCTCTGGAGTAGCTGGACTGCAAATCTACACCACTACGCCTGGCTAAATTTTATTTTTCTAGAGATGAGGTTTTGCTATGTTGCCTAGGCTGGTTTTGGATTCTTGGCGATCCTCCTGCCTTGGACGCCCACGTAGCTGGGATTATAGGTGTTAGCCACCATGCCCTGCCAATCAAAGCATTTAAGTCCATTTGTATTTTAAAATCAAAGCAGCACCTACCCACATTTAAAAAAATACATTAGGAGGCTGGGCGTGGTGGCTCACGCCTGTAATCCTAGCACATTGGGAGGCTGAGGTGAGAGGATTGCCTGAGCCCAGGGGGTTGAGACCAGTCTAGGCAACTTGGTGAGATCTTGTCTCTACAATAAATAAATAAATAGCTGGGCATGGTTGTACAGACCTGTGGTTCCAGCTACTTGGAAGGCTGGGATGGAAGGCCAGCAGGTCTAGGCTGCGGTGGCCATGAGTGTGCCACCGCACTCTAGCCTGGGTGAAAGAGTGAGACTCTGACTCAAAAAAAAAAAAAAAAAAAAAGAAACATATATTATTAAAGAAAACCATACATTTAAAGAAAATATAAGCAGAAGTAATAATTCCAGATGAATTGGTTGTCTGAGAAGGGTTAGTAACTTTATATATAAAGTTTTCACACATTGATAAGAAAAAAACACAATATAAATAGAGAATATATGCGGGAGATATTACTTGTTCAGACAAGAAAGCGTACCTGGCACACCTTTGCACTCAGAAGTAGGGTTGCCAGAGAAAATACAGGGGAGCCTGGAGGTCTTGTGTATTTACTTGCTAAACGTGGCAACGGGAGGTTTTGTGACAGCCTCTGTGCCCCCAGGGGTTGGGATCCCAACTCTGACAGCACCGTGGGGTGGGAGGGGCCAGGCTGGGCTCCTTCTCCCCTCTTTGCTAAGCATTCACCCCCTCCCCAGCTGCTGGACCCCCAGGAAACCACAAGGGATTTTAGAGGCGGCAGCAGGAAAACCGCATCTTAATATAGCCCCAGAATGCAACGTTCCCAGGATGCCACGTCCACAGAGGCACAGCGTCGTTTCCTTACGATCCTTCCAATGGCAAGATGCGTCTAGGGCTGGTGACGAGCCAGAAAAGAGGGTTGGGCTCTCCAAGCACTTCCTTTTATTTATTTAGTTCATTTTTTGAAAAGGTGTCTTGCTCTGATGCTGGAGGGCAGTGGTATGATCATAACTCACTGCAACCTCGAACTCCCGGGCTCAAGTGATGCTTCTGCCTCAGCCTCCCGAGTAGCTGGGACTACAGGCATGCACCACCATGCTTGGCTAATTTTTTATTTTTATTTTTAGAGATGAGATATCACTATGCTGCCCAGGCTGGTCTTGAACTTCTGGCCTCAAGAGATCCTCCCATCTTGGACTTGGATTACAGGTGTAAGTCACTGCACCCAGCCGCCCTGAGCATTTTTTTTTTTTTTTTTTGAGTCAGAGTCTCACTCTGTTGCCCAGGCTGGAGTGCAGTGGCACACTCATGGCCACCGCAGCCTTGACCAGTTGGGCTCAGGTGATCCTTCTGCCTCAGCCTTCCAAGTAGCTGGAACTACAGATGAACACAACATCTGGCTAATTTTTGTGATTTATTGTAGAGATGAGGTCTTGCCAGGTTGCCCAGGCTGGTTTCAAACCCCTGGGCTCTGGAAATCCTTCTACCTTGGCCTCCCAAAGTGCTGGAATTACAGGCATAAGCCACCATGCCTGGTCTTTGTTTTTGTTTGTTTGTTTTGTTTTGTTTGTAGGCACAAGGTCTCACTATGTTGCCCAGATTGGTCTCAAACTCTTGGGCTCAAGCAACCCTCCCTCCTTGGCCTCCCAAAGTGCTGGGATTACAGGCGTGAGGGAGAGTGAACAGAGGGTATACTCCTGCAGGTTGAGAGGCCACTGAGGTGGCAGTACTGTCACTCAGGAAGACAGGACAGTGGCCCAGCCTTAGGGGAGAGAAAAGTAGGTGGCTCTGGGGAGCTTTGGAAGATAGGAGAAGCCGGCCTCTGTGTAGACGTGGGAGGTGGTGAGTGGGGATGCCCCTGGCTGGCTCCCAAGTGAACAGGGCTGGGCGGGCTCTGGGTCAGCCCTTGGCCCCACACCCTCAGTTCTCGGGCCTGTGGGTGACACAGCCTTGTCCGCTTCCTGCCATTCGCCTGTTTGCATTTCCTGAGCCTGGACTTTTCCAGCTGCTCCTTGGGTCACCCTGGAAGGGAGAGGGCTGGGAAGACAGTTTCCCTCCCAGAAGCTGCCCCAGGCGGACGCTCTTCCTTTTTCTTCAGGGAGGCCTGTGCCAGGGCGTTTGGGAACCCCGGGGGGAGGGTCGGGTGTCCAGCGGGTGGATGGGGGGTCACGGCCACAGAGGCCTCTCCTCCCGCTCCCTTATGGGCCTGGCACCCCACCAGGTGACAGCAGGAGATGGCTCAGGAGGCCCAGATCTGCAGTGGGAGCTGGGGACCCATCGTGGGCCATCTGGACAGGGGAGGGAGACCAGGCTGCCCAAGGGCACAGCTGGCTCCTTCTTAATCCCATCTCAGCTCAGCACCTCCTCAGGGGACTCTGTCTCCCTGCAAAACCCTTCAAACCTTCTCCAGTTTTTTTTCAAGTTGGGATCTCACTCTGTCACCCGGGCTGGAGTTCAGTGGCACCATCACGGCTCACTGCAGCCTCGGCCTCAGGCAATTCTCTCCCCTCAACCTCCTGGGAGCAGGGACTGCAGTGGGCACCACCACACTGGCTAATTTTTGTATTTTTTTGTAGAAACGAGGTCTTGCTATGTTGCCCAGGCTGATCTCGAACTCATAGGCTCAAGCGATCCTCCTGCCTCAGTCTCCCAGAGTGCTGGGTCACTGCATCTGGCCTGTTCTCTGAATTATCTTTATTTTCTCATCATTCTCTGAAATCGTTCCTTTTAAAAAAATGAATTCCACCTGTGTTCTGCTCTTGAATGCACAGACCCCAATCTCCAGTATATACGAGATGCTCAATAGATGTCTGTTGACATGAATCTGACAAGGCTGTGCAGAGCCAGGCCCTGGGGACGGCGTGTGAGCCAGGCGGGCCTGACACTATCCTGCTGGTCTGTGTGTGGGTCTGAACACACCTGTGTGTGTCACAGATGTGCACATGTGTGCTGAGCCCGTCTCCATTTGCCTGAGTGTGTGTGCTCACACGAGTGCCCCGTGTACACGCTGGTCTGTGCCCACTGCCCCCTGTGACCGCTTTGAATGTGTGTGTGCCCGCATGCATATGTCAGAGCATATCTGTGAGTGTTTGACCACACAGTGTCAAGACAAGACAAGACCACCCGGGTTTGTCTGTGTGTTTGGAGACCGGAGAGTTTCAGAGTCAAGGTTGGGGCAGGGGAGAGAGACCAGGCTGGCCGAGCTCTTTTCTGGGTCTTAAATGAGTTGGTGCTGGGGGTTTGGGAGATCTCTGGAATGGGCCCGGCCAGCTCTGAAGGGGTTCACGGACACTTCACACAAATGCCCTGGGACACCCCCATGTTGCCCCACACACATACGTGTACTCACACGGACACATGCACGACATGTTTGCACGTGGCTGGGCACACACGCAAGAACACACTCACATATACCCATGTAAATCCACACATGGTGGTACACGCCTATAGGCCCAGCTACTTAGGAGGTGAGGTGGGACGATTGCTTGAGCCCAGGAGGTCAAGGCTGCCGTGAGTTGTGATCGTGCCACTGCCCTCCAACCTGGGTGACAGAGTAAGACCCCGACTCAAAAAAAAAAAAAAAATAAGAAGGTTCAGGACTCGCCTGGGCAGCGAGACCTCATCTCTACAATAAATCAAAAAATCAGCCGGGTGTGGTAGCGCATGCCTGTAGTTCCGGCTACTCGGAAGGCCGAGGCGGAAGGTTCGCCGGAGCCCAGCAGGTCGAGGCTGTGGTGGCTGGGAGCGGCCACTGCACTCCAGTCTGGGTGACGGAGTGAGACTCCAACTCAAAAAAAAAAAAAAAAAAAAAGAAAAGAAAAGAAGAAGAAGAATCAGTGGTGGAAACCCCTCCAGTAGTTTCTGCCCTCCTGTCCCCACGCCTAAATGACAATATTCTTCTTGGAAGGGGCCCCTGGCTCCCAGGACAGAGAAATGGGGCCACAGAAGCCCGGTTGTTCAGGGGCTGGTTCCATTGGCTGGAGCAACCTCCACCACTCCGCCACAGAGCTCAGACTCATGGAAGTGGATGATGATAAGAACAATGGAAGAGAGCAGGGAGACAGCCCACAGATTGGGAAAAAGTATTTGCCAACACCAGGTCTGACAAAGGCTTAACATCTTGGATCTACAAGGAACTCAAACGTGCTGAAAAGAAAAAAATAAACAACCCCATTATAAAGTGGGCCAAAGATATGAACAGACACTTCTCAAAGGAAGATATCCGAGCTGCCAACAGACACGTGAAGAAATGTTCAACCTCACTAACCATCAGGGAGCTGCAAATCAAAACCACACTGAGATACCACCTAACTCT
>NW_007097990.1:1623-2732 GCF_000164805.1 Carlito syrichta | reverse complement strand
GTATGTTTATCGCAGCATTGTTCACAATAGCAAGAACCTGGAAGCAACCATGTTGTCCATCAAAAGAGGACTGGATTAAAATTTAAAATATGTGGTACATATACATGATGGAATACTACACAGCCATAAAAAAGAACAAAATTATGAATTTCGCAGCAACCTGGGTGGAACTAGAGTCTATAATACTGAGTGACCTCTCACAGAAACAAAGATCTGAGTATCACATGTTCTCACTCATATAGTGGACCTTGAACAACCAACGTAATACTATAAGAAAAGAACTGACAGTGGTGGGAAACTATGGGGGTGGAAAGGGAAGGGAGATGGGATTAACGGTAGTCAATATCTGTCTGGGGACGGGGAGATACCCCTTATCAACAAGGGTGCATGAACGAAGCATATTTGTATACCTAACCCTTAACTATACCCCACAATATCAAAATAAAAAACATTGATTTAAAAAAAAAAAAGAACAATGGACGCCACCTGCTGGACAGCTGCTGTGTACCCGGGTGGGGCATCTGGGAGGTCATGACACAAGAATTCTCAGCATCCCCATAGGACCAGTGCTGATAAGGCCCTGATTCAGAGTGAGGATGGTGGGATTTGAACCCAGTCCTGGTGACTTTAAGGCAGTGGTTCTCAAGGGTAGGCATTTTGCTTCCAGGGAACATTTCTCAATGTCTGGAAGTACTTTTGGATGTCACGTCTGAGGTGGTTAGAAGTGCCACTGGCAGCCGGACACAGTGGCTCACGTCTATAATCCCAGCACTTTGGGAGGCCAAGGCAGGAGGATCATTTGAGGTTAGGAGTTCAAAAACAGCCTGGGCAACATAGTGAGACCTTGTCTCTCCAAAAAAGTTAAAAAAAAAAAATTAACCAGGCCGGGCTCGGTGGCTCAGCCTATAATCCCGTGCTTTGGGAGGCCGAGGTGAGTGGATTGCCTGAGCCCGTGGGTTCGAGACCTGCCTGGGCAACTTGGTGAGATCTCATCTCTACAATAAATCAAAAAATTAGCCGGGTGTGGTAGCGCACGCCTGTAATTCTGGCTACTTGGAAGGCTGAGGCGGAAGGATCGCCGGAGCCCAGCAGTTCGAGGCTGCGGTGGT
>NW_007097990.1:0-988 GCF_000164805.1 Carlito syrichta | reverse complement strand
GGAAGGATCGCCAGAGCCCAGCAGGTCGACGCTGGGGTGGCTGTGAGCATGCCACTGCACACTGCACTCCAGCCTGGGTGATGGAGTGAGACTCCAACTCAGAGAGAGTTGGAGTCTCACTATCACTCTCACTCTCTTTCACTCTCAGAGAGTGAGAGAGACAGAGACGGGTATGTAGATTTAGATATGTATAGATATATAGGTACATATACCTATATACCTGTGTATCTAGAGAGATATAGGAAAGATATATAAGTATATATGGGGATATAAGCTTATATATAATTATCTATCTATATATGTATAAGCCTATGTTTATATAACTATTTACATCTATAAACTTCTATCTATGTCTGTCTATGAATCTATGATTCTGAGTCTATCTTATCTATAATTCTGTCTAAATCTATCATTCATTCATCTACGATTCTAGCTAGTTAGCTAGCTATGATTCTGTCTATCTCTATCACCTATCCATTCATCTACCTATGAGTCTATCTATTATCTACTTATGATTCTATCTGTCTATGTTTATCATCTATCTACCCATCTACCTATGAGTCTGTCTCTCTATCTATATCTATCTTCTATCCATCTATGATTCTTTCTTTCTATCTATCTATCTATCTATCTATCTATCTATCTATCTATCTATCTATCTAATCTATCAAGATTCTATCTGTCAGGCCAGGCTTGGTGGCTTAGCCTGTAATTCCAGCACTTTGGGAGGTTGAGTTGAGTGGATTGCCTGAACCCACAGGTTCAAGACCCACCTGGGCAACTTGGTGAGACTCTGTCTCTACAATAAATAAAAAATTAGCTAGGTGTGGTAGTGCAGGCCTGTAGTTCTGGTTACTTGGAAGGCTGAGGCAGAAGGATCGCTGGAGCCCAGCCGGTTGAGGCTGTGGTGGCCAGTAGCATGCCACTACACTCCAGTCTGGGCAACGGAGTGAGACTCCAGCTCAAAAAAAAAAAAAAAAAAAAAAAA
>NW_007097989.1:0-786 GCF_000164805.1 Carlito syrichta | reverse complement strand
CTCAGGCCATCCGCTCACCTCAGCCTCCCAAAGGCGCGGGATGACAGGCTGAGCCACCGATCCGGCTGGATAATTTTTTAAATAGCTTAAATATTTCCTCCTGAAAATTATTTTTTATTTTCCAATCTCATAATTAAAGTTTATTTTAAAACATATTAAAAAAAAAAAAGCCAGGCACAGTGGCTCACACCTGTAACCCCAGCATTTTGGGGGGTGGAGGTGAGAGGACTGCGTGAGCCTACGGGTTCAAGACCAACCTGGACGACTCGGCGAGCCCTCGTCTCCGCAACAAATAAAAAAATCAGCTGGGCGTGGTGGTGTGAGCCTGGGGTTCCAGCCACTTGGAAGGCTGAGGCGGGAGGAACGCCTGAGCCCAGTGGGCGTCGGCTGCGGCGGCCATGCGAGGGCCACTGCACTCCAGCCTGGACGACAGGGTGCGACTCCAACCCAAGACGCAGGGCAAAATAAAATCAAGCGGAGAACCACTCCCGAAGATGGATAGGATGGAAAACAGGCAGACACAGACGGCAGAACCGCTCCAAGCCAATAGCCAGGAGGCTTTTGAATATGGATTTGGGTTTTGTTCCAATGGCGGGAGGGTACGCACACGAGCTCTCCAATTCCACCGGACCACAGCCAGTGGCGCGCGCTCGTTGACCGCCGCCTTCCCAGTGAGTTGTGTCAGCTCGAGAGACAAGAACCACGGTAACGGCGAGGCCCACGACAACAAAAGCCGTCACCGTTTCTCCGAGGCTGGGGTGGGTGCGGCGCCTAGAGACTGGCCAA
>NW_007097988.1:0-656 GCF_000164805.1 Carlito syrichta | reverse complement strand
TTTTAATCCAGTCCAGCTTCGATGGGCAACACGGTTGGTTCCATGTTTTTGCTATTGTGACTAGAGCTGCAACAAACATACGTGTGCAGAATGGGGGTGGATGGTGGTCTGTCTTCTGAAGCTACTTCTTGCTGAATTGGGCACAGAGATGCCCCTAAAGGAAGAGGAAGGAAAGAGGTGACAGGAGCCAATGGATTTGTTAGAGTATTTTCAGTGTCTTCACCGTGTAAATGTGCATCTTATTAGAATTAATATTATAATTAATAATATTATAGCCGCTGTTAGGACATATTAAGGCTCTGATGTCTGTTAAGAAATATTTATAAACAGTTACCCCAAGGGGGTCGGCACCCACTATAGGGTTTCAAACAGTTTTCACTGTTGTACCTGCAAGCTGCTTAGTCCATAGGCGAATGTCACCACAGCTGGTCTCCAGGTTCCTTCGGGTTTTGTGATGGGAATTTATAGACAGTTATGAGGAGTCCCAAGAAGGAAAAGAGTCAGGAAAGTCAGGACTATTTTTTGCATATACAGAGGAAACTGTAAATGTTAGAAAACAGGGGAAAATAAGTCTGAGCAGAAGAAAACAAAATATGGTAAATTGTTGGGAGCCAACATCTATAGCTACATGGCTGAGGCCTGTAAAGGCCCATCTG
>NW_007097987.1:0-733 GCF_000164805.1 Carlito syrichta | reverse complement strand
AATACTATAAGAAAAGGATTGACAGTGGTGGAAAACTATGGGGGGGCAGGGAGGAGAAGGGTGGTGGGATTAACAGAGTCAATATCTGTCTGGGGACGGGGAGACACCCCTTATCAACAAGGGTTCCTGAACGATGCATATTTGTATATCTAACCCTTAACTGTACCCCACAATTTTAAAATAAAAATGCTAAAAAAAAAAAAAGATGGAGCTGAAACATAAACTCAAGCAGTCTGATTCCAGAACCTGTGTTTAAACCACAACATGGTAGAAGAAATGTTTTTCCACATATGAGAAGGAAGGGTACACTGTACATGAAACCTCATAAAGATGGGGGTTACATCACAGGGTTAAGTATAAACATATGTGAATTTTGGTAGGTGTCATCAAATATTTTTCCAAAGTGATTTGATCAATTTGTATCACACCAGCCATGTAAGAGAGTTCCAGTTGCTTCACATCCTTGTCAGTGTTTGGTATTATCAGCTTTTCTTTTCTAAATTCCATTCATTTTTGGTGGGCATGGAGTCATATCTTTTCATGCTTTTAATTTCTCTACTAATTAATGTTGGCAGTACTCTCAAAATTGATGTGCAAACTTAATAAAATTCCAATTAACTCCCCCCCGGAAATATTTTCCTAAACCAAAGTCCTGGAGCATTTCCTCTATGATTATTTTCTAGTAAGCTTATAATTGAAGGTCTCATGTAAAAGTCTTTAATACATTTTGAAT
>NW_007097986.1:0-871 GCF_000164805.1 Carlito syrichta | reverse complement strand
GGGCCGGGCAGCTCCCCGGGGTCTTGAGGAGTCTCTGGGAAGAGGCGGAGCAGGTGCGGGCTGGGGCTCAGACCTAATTTGATTTAGAAGAAGGAGGAGGCTGGGCGTGGAGGCTCATGCCTGTGGTCCCAGCACTTTGGGAGGCGGAGGCCGGAGGACTGCTTGGGCCCGCTAGTTTGAGACCAGCCTGGGCAGCATGGCAAGACGCGTCTTCACACACAAAATTAAAAATAAAAAACTAGGGTGGGGGCGCACGCACCTCGTTGTCCCAGCTACTTGGGAGGACGAGGTGGAAGGATCGCCTGAGCCCAGGAGGTCGCGGCTGCGGATGAGCCGTCATCAGGCCGCTGCTCTCCAGCCTGGCGACAGAGATCCTCGACTCAAGGAGAAGTCCCCACCGCTTCACCTTAGGAAAATGAAAACCGACTTCCTCACCACCTGCCACTTCTGCCTTCTAAATAACTCAGCCCCTTCGCTGTTCTGTGCTTCGTGGCGCCTCGGAGGACCTCGGTCGCCCGCGGGCCAGCCTTCCCCGATGCCCGGCCCCTCCCTGGTCCCCGCCTGGCAGAAGCCCACGGTGTGCCAGGTGACCCTGCGAGTCCGACCTGCGGAGTCCCTCGGCAGGCCGGCAGGGCCAGAGCCGGCGGGCAGATCCCGGCTCATCTCAGGGCCCTGACGGTATGCCCCGAGCCTCGCCACTCTCTGTGGTGTTTCCCGGCGGCGTGCCTTCGGAGTCGCCCCTCTGCCGGCCCGGCCCGTGAGACACCCGAACCCGCCCCACATTCTGCCGCGGGCTGGTCTCTCCAGAGCGCAAGCGGAGCGGCTTCCGCCCCACGGCCGTTAACGGGCCGCCCCGTCCAGACGTGTTGGG
>NW_007097985.1:238155-243713 GCF_000164805.1 Carlito syrichta | reverse complement strand
ATCCTTCGGTGGAGTCCGTGGTCCAGTGTGAGATCGACGAGGTGAGCGGGACAGGCCTGGGTTCGAGTCCTGGTCCTCTGCCGCCCCACGCTGCCTCCCTGGCCGCGCACCCTTGGGTGAGGTCTGTGGGGTTTCTGGGCTTGTTTCCTCAACTGGAGAACGTGATTGGGATTGGGGGTGGGGTGGGGGGAGCTTAGCGGGAAGCCCGGATAACAGAAGGCCAGTACTGGTGAGGGCTCCGGTGATGTTGGTTCTGGGTGAGGCTCAGTTGTTTAACTGAAGCCCCAGGCGGGCCTGGGACACCTCAGCGACTCGGACATCCAACCTTTACACGCGGGGGGTGCTGACAGCTGCTACTGGGTGCCAGGACTGTGCCGGGATGCAGTGGCGGACAGGTCAGTTTCCGTCCCTTCTGGCTGATGTCCTGTTTAGAGGCGATGTCAGAGTGTGACCAGGTGAGGGTGTGACTGGGACTGAGAAGGCAGGGTACAGGTGAAAGCATGGAGGGAGGTGTTTGAGCTGAGGCCTCAACGGGAAGCAGCTGGCCGCATGGAGGCAGGGGGGCTCCCCTGGTCAGAGGCTGGAATTGCGTCCCTCTAAAGTGGGAAACAGCTGAGAGCTGCTCAGATGGGGCCGTTTAATCTGCGGGGCGGGGCTGGGACTTTGAGGGAGCAGCAGGCGGGAGCAGCCCTGCGGGCAGATGGGGGGTAGCAGGCGCTCCTCATTTCCCAGGTGGTAAGCTGAGGATGCAAGACAGGAGGGGCTTGCCTGAGGTGGCTGGGCTGTGCGGTGGCATGTGTCTGGCCCCAGCGCCCAGGCCCAGCCCAGTCCCTCCCGCCCCCCTCCAGGATGTCATCCAGGTGTCGAAGAAGTTCCTGCCTGGCATGGCTGTCGGCTACTCCAGCTCAAAGCTGACACTCCATGTGGGCGACGGCTTTGAGTTCATGAAGCAGAACCAGGACGCCTTTGATGTCATCATCACAGACTCCTCAGACCCCATGGGTAAGCGGGGCACAGAGCCCTGGGCCCTCTGGCAGCCGCCACCCTGGAGGCCAGCTTTCTTCTGGGCCTGTTTTCCAGGGTAGAGGACAGACCCCCCCCAACCAAACTAAAGCTGTGCTTTCCGCTTCTCGGTTGTCACCTCACCCTCAAACATGGCTCGGGATCGCGGGTGGCAGGGCCGGCCTGGGCCTACTGAAACTGGGCCCCAGTTTCCAGCCAAGGCCTGGATGGAGGTTCCAGTGCTGCAGTGCCCTTGAGGGGACCCCAGGAGTGGGATTCAGACGCGGAGTCCTCAGACCCTGGGGAGTGGGTTTTCAGAGCTGGGGCTGCCTTCTGAATTCCAGACCTGGGTTCAAATCCTGGCTCTGTCTCTGGGCAGCAGTGCAGGTATAGCAGGGTGACAGTGGCCTCGAGGCCTCAGCTACCACGTGTCCTTCCTTCCCCGCAGGCCCTGCCGAAAGCCTCTTCAAGGAATCCTATTACCAGCTCATGAAGACGGCCCTCAAGGAAGACGGCATCCTCTGCTGCCAGGGTGAGCGCGGGCCAGGTCGGCGGATGGGCCGCGAGGAGGGGCGGGGCAGGGCCAGCGGTGCATCCCTGCGGGTGCTGACGCCATGACCCCCCAGGCGAGTGCCAGTGGCTGCATCTGGACCTCATCAAGGAGATGCGGCAGTTCTGCAGGTCGCTCTTCCCGGTGGTGGGCTACGCCTACTGCACCATCCCCACCTATCCCAGCGGCCAGATCGGCTTCATGCTGTGCAGCAAGAACCCGGTGAGCTGGGGCCTGGCGGCGGGGGCGTGGGCGGCACGGAGAGCCCCTCCCTCACGCCCTCCCTGCTCCCCAGAGCACCAACTTCCGGGAGCCGGTGCAGCCGCTGACGCCGACGCAGGTGGAGCAGAGGAGGCTCAAGTACTACAACGCGGACGTGCACCGTGCGGCCTTCGTGCTGCCCGAGTTCGCCCGCAAGGTGCGTGGGCTGGGGGGAGGGTCAGGCCCGGGCCCCTCCTGACCGCGCTTGGAGTCGGAGCTGGGGCGTCCTCCTGACTGCATCTGTCCCGCCAGGCCCTGAACGACGTGAGCTGAGCCCAGGTACCGCCAGGACCTCGGACCAGGGAGCTAGGACCGCCAGGCCTGGCCAGGCCTCCCCGGCCCGCCCACCACCAAGTGTTACGGGCCCCAGGATGCTGCCCACCCGCCCTGCGGGGCGGACTGTCTGTGGTGTTCAGGGTCCAAGCCTATACCAGCTGTGTACAGCGCCATGTCTCTGCCTTCTGTCCCCCTCACTCACCAAACACGTGTATTTATAACAAGCCGAGTCCTGTGTCGCCTGACCGTGACTGGGCCCGAGTTGGGGCCACACGAGCCATTGGGCACTCTCGGGTGCAAGGGTCTGCGTGAGGCCCCATGTCTGGCCCCCAAGTGTCAGCTGCATGGCTATGGCTGCCGGCCCTCCCGTGTAGCCTGGGGACCCAGAGACCGGGCAGTCGTCAGTCCTTACCCAAGTCTGCCCTGAAGCTGGCTCGGCCACCCTTTACCAAGCCCACCTGCAAGGTTGCTAGTGGCAGAGGGGGAGGTGATCCCAGAGGGGGCCAGTTGGGGCATTGTGGGGGTCTAGCCACCTGGCACCCAGGTGAGGGTCCGTGCTTGACTCCACCAGGATCTGCTCTTGGGCTCGAACCCCACGTGTCCCCTTGTGAGTGCCCTTGGCAACCTCCTGAGAACCCCCCACCTCTCGGGAATGCAGGTGTGTGTGGCCGCCCCAGTGCCTCCATGGGCACCAAGCTGTCCCCTCTCCAAGGTGCTGAACCTCCTGCCTCCAGGAAGGGGGCCTGGGCTGTGCCGTTCTGGGGGCAAGGGGGTCTTCCCCCATCCCAAGTGGGTGTTGAGGGGAAGGACAGCAGGAAGAGGTCCCTCCCTGCAGCGGGGTCCAGAGGGTGGATTAATCCCCTAGGCTTGGGGGCAGGGATGTGGTGCCAAAGCGCCCCACCCCCAGCCAGAGCTGCCACCCTACAGCCCCGACTCAGTTGGACGTCATCTGGGACATCTGAACACCAGGGGAGGGGAGCAGGGTCAAGCCTCCCACCAGTTCTGGCCTCAGACTGGTCACGGCCCCTTCTGCGGCCTCCGCCCCATGAGCTCACCAGACCCAGTGGTGGCCTTTGGCCACAGCAGCGGGTCTGACCTCAGGCTAAACTCTCCATTCTGTCCCCACCCGGGAGGTCCCAAAAGGAGGAAGCTGCCGTCTGCCCAGGGGCCTGATGGAGCCTGATGGAGCAGGCTGTGGTCCAAGGCAGGCTGGCCGCAGCTCCTTGCAAGTTGAGTGCGCCAAACCCCAACTCAGTGGACCCGGCGTCTTGGTTCACTAAGTCTTCACAACCACACGCGAGGAAGGTGACATGCCAAGTGCCACATGGCCAGTAGCAGCAGCCCCCCCTGGCCTCTGCACCCCACTCACTCCTCCTGGCCGCACAGCCTGGGTTGGCTGTGTCTCCAATGGGGACATCCCCTCCAGCCCCACTCACTAGCCAAAATCCAGGCAGGGGAAGCTGGTGTGGAGCAGGCCACCAGTGGGCACCCTAGGTGGAGGCTCCCTGCCCAAGGCTGTGGGGTCAGACCTGAGTCCAGATGTCAACTCTCCCTCCCACTGGCCCATAACCTGTAGCCATTCAGACTCCGCTGCCTGTTATTACTCCAGGTGTAGACACCCCGGGTGTTGACGCCACCCTCTTGACAGAGCAGGGGGTCATACTCATCAGATGCTTCCTTTAGAAGCATGTGCAGAGCCACATGCACCTGCAGAGCACAGGACAATCAGGATCTCCTGTCAGGGACAGTGTGGTCCACGGTGTAGACACAGCTGGGGCCAGGGGAAGACCTGGAAACTGAAGCTGCCCCTGTGTGGATCCCGCCGCCCCAGCTTTCAGCAGATCCCACGTCACACGCCTGCCCACCTCAGTGGGTTTGTGTGAGGGACGAGGGGCGGACGGGGCACAGACCCGAGCTGGTCTACAGAAGCAGAAACAGCTCTGGTGAGGAAGTGAGCCGAGTGCCCCAAAGATCCAGAATCTTCCAGGAAGCCTAGTGTGTGGTGAGGAAATAAAATCAACTCTATCTGGGTTTTTAAAAATCACTTAGTTATCAGAATGAGCCAGGGCCCTGGCTTAAAGATTCAGGGTCCCGTGAGGCTCCTTAGAAGAGAACCTGCCGTCCTGCCGCTGTTCTCTTCCAGCTGATCGTCTCAGGTTTACCTTCTGGGCTAGGATAAGAAATGCACCTGGCGTTTGTCCCCGGTTCCCATCACCGCTCCTGAAACCCTTGGAATGTCCCGATGGAAGGAGTGTCTTGTCATTCACAGTGAGCTTCTGGAAGAACACCTGAAATTATGCTAAGGGTGGGGCCCTACGAGATAGAGAGTTGGGACTGGTAGGCCCATCACCGGCCCCCAGGAGAGGAGGAGCATGGAGGCTACATTCTGCAAAAACTCTTGAACTCTTTTTTTTTTTTTGAGTTGGAGTCTCACTCTGTCACCCAGGCTGGAGTGGCATACTCCCAGCCACCCCAGCGTCGACCTCCTGGGCTCTGGCGATTCTTCCGCCTCAGCCTTCCAAGTAGCCAGAGCTACAGGCGCGTGCTACCACACCCAGCTAATTTTTGATTTATTGTAGAGATGAGGTCTCGCCAACTTGCCGAGGCTGGTCTCGAACCTGCAGGCTCAGTCAATCCACTCGCCTTGGCCTCCCAAAGTGCTGGAATTACAGGCTGAGCCATCGAGCCCGGCCTTGAACTCTTTCTTGATGGGCTTCAGGCTGTTGGCCATGAAGAGGTGCCCAGTGAGGGGCGGGGGCTCCAGCCCCTTCACTCATACCCCACTTGTTGCCCTTCACCTGTGTCACCTACACTTTTTTTTTAAAATTAGAGTCACTCCATCACCCAGGCTGCAGTGTAGTGACCAGGGTCTTATCCTTTATAATAAACAGGTAAATGTGTTTCCCCAAGTTCTGTGTGCCTTCCCAATGAATCAAAATCAAGGTCCGGGCACGGTGGCTCATCCCTGTAATCCCAACACTTTGGGAAGTCAAGGCCACAGGATTCCTTGAGGCCAGGAGATTGAGACCAGACTAAGCAACATACACATAAAAGGAAAAAATAAAAAATTAGCCGGCCATGATGGCACCACCTGTAGTCCCGGCTACTCAGGAGGCTGAGGCAGAAGGATTGCCCGAACCCAGGAAGTTGAGACTGGTGGGCTGTAATTATGACATTACACTCCAGCCTGGGTGACGGAGTGAGACTCTGACTCAAATAAACATTTTTTTAAGTTAAAAGAAAAGAACACACAGGCATGGTGGCTCATGCCTGTAATCCCAGCACTTTGAGAGGCAGAGGCGAGAGGATTGCCTGAGTCCAGGCATTTGAGGCCAGCCTGGGCAATTTGGCAGACCTTGTTCTACAATAAATCAAAAGTGCTGGGCTCGGTGGCTCAGCCTGTAATCCCTGCGCCTTGGGAGGCTGAGGTGAGTGGATTGCCTGAGCCCGTGGGTTCGAGACCCGCCTG
>NW_007097985.1:228202-238079 GCF_000164805.1 Carlito syrichta | reverse complement strand
CAGTCTGGGCGACAGAGTGAGACTCCAACTCAAAAAAAAAAAAAAAAAGGTGATATGATAGACGATAGTAGATGTTTACAAAACAGTTCGCCAATGCTCTGGTTTCCCTTCAGATCATACAGCTCTTTCGTCTTTTACAAAACAGTTTGCCTGACATGCAGATGCCACCTGTGGGTCCTCAGCCATGACAGAGGCAGTTTGGGAGGAGGATATGGGCAGGGGGTGGTACCTGGAGGCTGAAACTACTTTGTTTTCCCCCATCCCAAGAAGTACTGAACTGAGAACTGGAATCTTTATATGTGGGGAAGTTTGTTAAGTAATAAAGGTTTTTTGTTTGTTTGTTTTTTAGTCAGAGTCTCACTCTGTTGCCCAGGCCAGAGTACAGTGACATGCTCACAGCCACCACAGCCTCAACTCCCTGGGCTCAGGTGATCCTTCTGCCCCAGCCTCCTGAGTAGCTGGGATTATAGGCACGTGCCACCATGCCTGGCTTATTTTTTGATTTACTGTATTTATTTATTTATTTTGAGTCAGAGTCTCACTCTGTTTCTCGGGCTGTAGTGCAGTGTGCTCACGGCCACCACAGCCTTGGCCAGCTGGGCTCAGATGATCTTTCTGCCTCAGCCTTCCAAGTTGCTGGAACTACAGGCATGCACCACCATGCCTGGTTAATGTTTTGATTTACTGTGGAGATGAGGTCTCGCCAAGTTGCCCAGCCTAGTCTCGAATCCAGGGGCTCAGGCAATCCTCTCGCCTCCGCCTCCCAAATTACTGGGATTACAGGTGTGAGCCGCTGTGCCTGGCCAGTAATAAAGGTTTTAAAAGCATATTATGACACGAGATTATAGGTTACTGCAAACTAGCCTTTTATTTAGTCAAAATGATCATTTAGATATCTTGAGAAATAAAAAACCTTGCTTTTTTGATAGAAGAGATTTCCTTAAACAACAAAAAGCAACAAAGACAGTTGGGGGTCAACTGAATGGTTCTCTCCCTCTCTTTTTCCGTTGCTTACTTTAAAAGGTAAATAAAAGCTTTTAATATCTCTTAAAGAGACAAGTAAATTTTATTTCTGCATGAGTATACTAGTAACTTTTTTTTTTGAGTCAGAGTCTCACTCTGTCATCCAGGCTGGAGTGCAGTGGCACGCCCATGACCACCACAGCCTTGACCTGCTGAGCTCAGAGGATTCTTCCACCTCAGCCTTCCAAGCAGCTGGAATCACAGGTGTGCATCACCATGCCCAGCTAATTTTTAAAAATTTATTGTAGAGACAAGATCTCACCAAGTTGCCCAGGCTGGACTCAAACTCCTGGGCTCAGGCAATCCTCCCGCCTCGACCTTCCAAAGTGCTGGGATTATAGCTACCATGCCAGCACTAGTAACATTTAAATTAATTAGTATAATCTCATAACAAAATGTATTTAATTTTGGTTAGTTTAACTTTAAGTTAAGATTTTTAAGAAAACTAAAACACTGTTGTTTTAACATAGGAGCCTAGATTTTGGCCAAGAATTAGTATGCTTAATTTATAGAAAACCAAGCCGGGCTCGGTGGCTCAGCCTGTAATCCAAGCACTCTGGGAGGCTGAAGTGAGTGGGTTGCCTGAGCCCGTGGGTTCGAGACCCGCCTGGGCAACTTGGCGAGACCTCATCAAAAATCAGCCGGGCATGGTAGCGCGTGCCTGTACTTCCAGCTACTTGGGGCCCAGCAGGTCGAGGCTGTGGTGGCCGGGAGCGGCCACTGCACTCCAGTCTGGGTGACAGAGTGAGACTCCGACTCAAAAAAAAAAAATTTATAGAAAACTAAATACACTCCTTAGATTTTAGCTGACTTGACCATGACTATGATTAATTTGGCATTAGTTAATAGACCATTTACTAAAGATGTAAAAGGCTTAGAACATTTTACTGAAACAGAATCACAGATTACTATAAAGAGAAATAATATTTATTTAACCAAGGTGATAAACTTCAGAAGCAATGCCAAAGTTTACATGGAGGTAAAAACTTTAATCTTAAAGTTCAGTTTTCAGCCGGGCTCGGTGGCTCAGCCTGTAATCCCGCGCTTTGGGAGGCTGAGGTGAGTGGATTGCCTGAGCCCGCAGGTTCAAGACCCGCCTGGGCAACTTGGCAAGACCTCATCTCTACAATAAATCAAAAGAAAAATCAGCCAGGCATGGTAGCCTGTGCCTGTAATTCCGTCTACTCGAAAGGCTGAGGCGGAAGGATTGCCTGAGCCCAGCCTGGGCAACTTGGTGAGACCTGGTCTCTACAATAAATTAAAAAAATTAGCCAGGCATGGTGGTGAGCACCTGTAATTCCAGCTACTTGAAAGACAGGCAGGATTGCCTGAGTCCAGTGGGCCGAGGCTGTGGTGGCTGTGGGTGTGCCACTGCACTCCAGCCTGGGTGACAGAGTGAGACTCCGACTCAAAAAAGAAAACTCAATTTTCGTAAGAAATCAAAAACCCAACAACACAAACATATGAATTGTTTTGATGAAAAGTAAAATTTGTTTCTTAGACAAGCTGCCAACAGGTGAAAACCTTAACCTGGAAATTAGAACCTGACGAAAAACAAGACGTGTTCAGACATTTTCCTTCTCTGCACAATAGGCTTGACCACCCTTTGGGCCGGAAGGCGACTTCTCCAAAACCAGCTCACCCTCCAGTTCACATTCAACATCATAAGCCCTGTGTAAGTCTATCAAGTTCCCTGTTGAAGACAAATACTCCAGCCTACCCTAAGCTCAAAGGTGGTGGGGTGGTAATCTGTTTAGGAGCAGATACCTACAGCCTATTTCTTTTTTTTTTTTTTGAGTCGGAGTCTCACTCTGTCGCCCAGACTGGAGTGCAGCGGCCGCTCCCGGCCACCGCAGCCTCGACCTGCTGGGCTCCGGTGATCCTTCCGCCTCAGCCTTCGGAGTAGCTGGAACTCCAGGTGCGCGCTACCATGCCCGGCTAATTTTTTTATTTATTGTAGAGATGAGGTCTCGCCAAGTTGCCTGGGCGGATCTCGAACCCGCAGGCTCAAGCAATCTACTCACTGCGGCCTCCCAAAGTGCTGTGATTACAGGCTGAGCCACCAAGCCTGGCCCATTTTTTTCTTTCTATCCATCTATCTATCTATCTATCTATCTATCTATCTATCTATCTATCTATCTATATGGAGTCAGAGCCTCCCTCTGTCCCCCAGACTGAAGTGCAGTGGCACGCTCACGGCCACTACAGCCTTGACCTGCTGGACTCAGGCAATTGATTCTTCCACCTCAGCCTCCCATGAAGCTGGAGCCACTGGCATGCTCCACCACACCTGGCTAAATTTTTTGATATACTGTAGAGATGAGGTCTCGCCAAGTTACCCAGGCTGGTCTCGAACCCCTGGATTCAGGCAATCCTCGCACCTTGGCCTCCCAAAGTGCTGGGATTACAGGTGTGAGGCACCACACCCAGCTCAGTCATTTTACTGTAAGACAAAAAATTACCATATGTAATACTGATTCCTCTATACTTTCTTTCCTAAATTACTTTTCTCAATTCTTAGCTTGAACTATCCTTTAAATAATCTAGGAATTAGATAAATTACCCTTTTTAAAAAAGTAACATTTAGGATTTGGTTAAAACCTAGGAAACAAGAAATTCTGAACTGTATCAGTTATTCATATTTTACACTTGAGAACCATGAACCACATGCAAATCCTGACATTTTAAAACATCTAGCAGAGATAGATGTAAAATTTATCAAAGTAGACCCAGTCAAAAATGTATGTTGACAATTTTGAAGACTTTCTTGTCAATAATTTTAAAACCATTTGTTTACTAAAGATCGTTAGCGTTACATGACCTGGAAAGCATTCAGACTTATTTAATTTATTAGTACTCATTTGCTTATAGGACAATTTGGTAGCATGCTAGACATAACACATAACATATACATACACATAAGCACATTTAAACATATATATACAAAAAAATTCAATAACTTTTCCCTTGGAAATTCTAACCATGAAATAATAAACTTACCATTTTATAAAGGATAGCTGACTCCAAATTATATGTGGCAAAATTGGAAGCCATTTACACAGCTAAACTCCATTTGCCCCAGTAGGTAATCTAATAGTAGCTGGGAAAAAAATTGGGTAAAGCAGTTTCCATGGCAGTTTGATTTTTTTTTTTTTTTTGAGTCAGAGCCTCACTCTGTTACCCAGGTTGGAGTGCAATGGCATGCTCACAGCCACTGCAGCCTTGACCTGCTGGACTCAGGTGATCCCTCTGCCTTAGCCTTCCAAGTAGCTGGAACTACAGGTGTGCACCACCATGCCCAGCGAATTTTTCTTGATTTATTGTAGAGATGAGGTCTTACCAAGTTGTCCTGGCTGATCTGGAGCCCCTGGGCTCAGGCAATCCTCTCAGCTCGGCCTCCCAAAGTGCTGGGATTATAGACGTGAGCCACCACAAATACTTCTTCTTTAGAGCTTGAGGGTCAAATTTATTCCAGTGTTCTGAGAGAATGGAGGGTTTTTGTTCAGGGTGGGACAGGGAAAAATCATCCATTAAGGACTCAAACTGGGCGGGGGGGAGGGGGATGGGATTAACAGTAGCAAATATCTGTCTGGGGAAGGGGAAACACCTCTTATCAACAGGGTGCCTGAATGAAACATAATTGTACACCTAACCCTTAACTGTACCCCACAAAACCATAATAAAAAATATTGATTAAAAAAAAAAGGACTCAAGCTGCCAGTTTCTCTTAGAGCATCCCACCGAGGGAAAGGGGTTGATTACTGTGTGCTGAGGAACTCCAAGATGCAATTTCCTAAGGGGTGTCCCACCTATTGGCAAAGATCTCCCTACACTCGAGGAGACACAAATTCACTCTCTGTATTCACCTGACAGAGAGGAATCCCTGTCAGATAAGAGGGTTGAGGGGAGACCCTGGTGCTGCCTGGGCTTACCAGGTTTGATGGCACCTGGAGCAGGAAGATTAGATGTCCTCATAGGATATTTGGAGAAGAGAGAGGTATGGGTCTCCCGAAGCATGTGTGAGTTTGCTCTGGGCAAGTTTTCGGCTGTCAGTCACGCCACACGTTGGAATTAGGGACCTCTGACCAGGAGAGACAGGAAAGGGCTTTCCTTTCTTCTGGGCAAGGTAGGCACACTTGCTCACCCTCTGGCCTTCAGGCCAGCCCAGGGAGTTCCCTGACCAGAAACCATCAGTTGCCAGAAAATTACTAGAGATTGTCGGCAGGAAGACTGAAAAAGGAAAGAAAACTCTTGTCTGTCTCCCAATGGTGGTCTGACACCTTTCTTCCAGGACCTTTTGTCTCAGACACAGTCCACCAAGAGTCTTGCGGTGATAGATGAAAGAGAGTGGGGGAAGAGGCCCCTGTTAGGAGAGGTTCCCAGACAGGCCACCCACTGCTGTGTGTGGCCAGCTGGGTATGGTATGGCCAAAGCCATAGGGTGCACTTTGGGAGACCAAGGCAAGACCTCATCTCTATGCAGAAGGGTGAGGCAGAAGGATTGCTGGAGCCCGACAGGTTGACACTGGGGGGTGGCCTTGAGCATATATGCCATTGAACTCCAGCCTATGTAAAGGGGTGAGACTCCAACACAACAACAAAGGAAGACAGTACAACTACAAAAAAAGACAGGACAGTAGCAAGAGCATCTATTGCACAGAGTTGGTGGCCTCAGGTTCCTCCCAGTGGAGTTTGACCCTCTCTGTGGTTAGAGTGAGTTTTAGGATTCCCATCATGCATTTGGGTTCCTGCCATGCAAATGAGGTAGTTCTGTTGGTTGAGGTTTGACTTTGTTTGTAAGTCACTCGTAGGCCAGCCGGAGGCCTTTCAGCCTTTACAATCTCTTTCTGAGATTTCCTTCCTCAAAATAGTTTACCCAATTTACTCAACTGATGCTGGCCTCATTGGATCTCAAGTTCCTCCACATCTCTAACATTAGAGTCATAAGGCTTTTGCTTATGAGTTGCTTGAGCAGATCCTGACTTCCAGTGGGATGGCTGAGCCCACCAGCGGAAAGACTCCCACAGAGGGACCGAATCCACGTGAGAATGCAGTTTCTTCCTCTCCCTGCTTATGTCCCATGACTCCACCCTGCACAATTCCACCAATCAACAGTTCCCACACCTCAGCCCACTCCAAAACCCCTTAGAACTCTGTCCCCAAACCCCTAAGGGAGTCAGACTTGAGGCTTTCTCTCGTCTCCTCCTTTGGCTGTCCTGCAGACTAACCAAACCTTTCTCTGCTGCAGTCAGTGATTTGCTTACCATGTCCATTGGACAATGAGCTTTTTTTTTTTTAACTGGAGTCTTACTCTGTCACCCAGGCTGGAGTGCAGTGGCATGCTCACAGCCACTGCAGCCTCGACCTGCTGGGCTTAGGCAATCCTTCCCCCTCAACTTTCCCAGTAGCTGAAACCACAGGCATGCACCACCATGCCTGGCTAACTTTTTTTTATTTGTTGTAGAGACAAGGTCTCATCAAGTTGCCCAGGCTGGTCTTGAACCCCTGGGCTCAGGCAGTCCTCTCGCCTCTGCCTCCCAAAGTGCTGAGATTACAGGCACGAGCCACCGCGCCCAGCCAATGAGCCAACTATGGTTACAAAGTCACTCACAGCTGAGACAAGTTTACCATGACAAAGTTTTATCTCCTGCACAGTTTCTTGCTTTCCCTGGGGCTTTTTTTTTTTTTTTTTTTTTTTGCGCTTAGTTATTCTCATTTGCTTAGTTTTCAATAAATTTACCACTCATGTAGCTCCAAACTTTTAAACAATTGTCTAAAGCTCCTCTTAGAATCGTTGGAAAAGAATCTGTCCAGAGCCTTCTGACTACTCCAAATGGAATACTGTACTGAAATCCTGCCTCTAGGACCCCATGTCTCCCAGTTCCTTGGTTTACCTCTTTGTTTTGGTAGAGTACATCCCTTTGCAGCTTTCTGAGAACAAAGACAAGGGAGGTACATTTGTAAACATCTGGCATATATAAAAATATCTTTATTCCAGCTGGAGTGCTGTGGCTCACACCTGTAATCCCAGCACTTTGGGAGGCTGAGACAAGAGGATTGCTTGAGCCCATGGGTTCGAGACCCACCTGGGTAACTTGGCCAGACCCCCGTCTCTACAATAAATAAAAAAATTAGCCAGGTGTGGTAGTGCACCTTTGTGGTTCCAGCTACTTGGGGTAGTGCACCTTTGTGGTTCCAGCTACTTGGAAAGCTGAGGCAGAAGGATCACCTGAGCCCAGAAGGTTGAGGTTGCAGTGGCCGTGAGTGTGCCACTGCACTCCAGCCTGGGTGTCAGAGTAAGACTCTGACTCAAAAAAAAAAAAGTGTATTCCACCTTCAATTTTGATTGATGGGTTAAACTGTCACTAGAAGCCTCGACTGGGGAGGCTCATTTGCATGGTTAGCTAACTATGCCAGCCATTGCTAGGAGGCCTCAGTTCCTGCCACACAAACCTCTCCAGAGGGACAGTCGGTGGCAGTACAACATGGCGTCTGGCTTCCCTCAGAGCTTGTGATTCTGGAGAGAGTCAGGTGGAAGCTGGGGTGTCCCATATGGCCTAGCTGCACTGTAGCACACGGTCACTCTGGCAGCGTCCTATTCAGTATGGAAAAAGAGGGCACACTAGGGTGAATAGTCCTGAGTGGAAATCCCTGGAGGCAGCTACCACACCTGTCTAATTTCCAGTGTTCTTTCAAGAGCTCCAAGAGCTCCAAAATAATTTTTTCCTGATCCTTTGTATGTGAATTGCTACTTGTTTGTTTTCTCTCTCTCTGTCTCTCTCTCTCTCTCTCTCTGTGTGTGTGTGTGTGTGTGTGTGTGTGTTTGTATGATGTAATTTTTATCTCCAGTGTTTTTAAATATCATATGTAAAGGGTTATTTCCATCTGTTTTCTGGGTACGTGGAGGACACCTTCAATTCATGTCATGTTCTTCAGTTCCAGGAAAGTTTCTTGGATGGTTTTGTTTATAACGTCCTCCACTGCATGTTTTATCTTTTTTTCTGGAATTCCTGTTATTCAATCTTTGTCATCCTGTACAGGGCTTTAATCTTCTTGTATTTTTTCTATCTTTTTTTGTTTGTTTGTTTTAGAGACCAGGTCTTGCTAGGTTGCCCAGGCTGGTCTCAAACTCCTGGGCTCAAGCAATCTGCCCACTTCAGTTTCCCAAAGTGCTGGGATTACAGGTGTGAGCCATCATGCCTGACCCGCTAATATTTTTTATTTCTTTTTTGTTCTATTTTCTGAAAGATGTCTTCAATCTTATCTTCCAAACGTTTTATGGAGTTTTTTCATTTTTTATCATGCTTTTTATTTCCCAAAAGGTTTGTTTTTGGTTTTTTTTTTTTTAGTCAGAGTCTCACTCTGTCGCCCAGGCTGGAGTGCGGTGGCACACTCACAGCCACTGCAGCCTCAACTTGCTGGGCTCAGGCAATCCTTCTGCCTCAGCCTCCCAGGTAGCTGGAACTACTGGTGCGTGCCACCACACCCAGCTAATTTTTAAATTTATGGTAGAGATGAAGTCTTGCCAAGTTGCCCAGGACTCCAACCCCTAGGCTCAGGTAGTCCTCTAGCCTCCGCCTCCCAAAGTGCTAGGATTATAGGCATAAGCCACCGCACCCAGGTTTTTCTTTTAAAGAAGGAGAGATAGCCAGCTGTGGTGGTTCAAGCCCGTAATCCCAGCACTTTGGGAAGCCGAGGTGAGTGTACTGCCTGAACCACGGGTTTGAGACCAGTCCAGGCAACTTGGCAAGACCTCATCTCTACAATAAATAAAAAATTAGCCAGACATGGTAGTGCACGCCTGTAGTTCCGGCTACTTGGACGGTGAGTGTGTGTATAAAGGTGATATTTGGGCTTCGAGCAAGTCCTCCCCCCGCAGTGGTGAGAATGGTGCCCAAGGGGTGGTTGTGTGCCCCTGGTCCCTCACCGCTCCTTCCCCCTTTAGCAGTGCCCGGTGTCTGTGGTTCCTGTCTTTGTGCTCATGTGTGCCCAGTGTTTAGTGCCCACTTATGAGTGAGATTGTGCAGTATTCAGTTTTCTGTTGCTGGGATAGTTCACTCAGAATGATGAGGTGCATGCAAAGAACATAATTTTTTTTTTTATGATTCCAAATGCTCTTTGATTTATTTAATTTTTTTGAGTTGGAGTCTCACTGCAGACTGGAGTACAGTAGCATGCTCCCGGCCACCGCAGCCTCGACCTGCTGGGCTCCGGCGATCCTTCTGCCTCAGCCTTCCAAGTAACCAGAACTACAGGCACCCTCTACCACGCTTGTCTAATTTTTGATTTATTGTAGAGATGAGGGCTCACCAAGTTGCCCGAGTGGGTCTCAAACCCGCGGGCTCAGGCAATCCACTCACCTCGGCCTCCCAAAGCGTCGGGATTACAGGCTGAGCCACCGAGCCCGGCCGCAAATGCTCTTTTTAAGTAGGGTCCTGTTCCTCTTGTCCTTGCCTCTCTTTTTTCTCTGAAGACATTGACTGTCTCATTTTAGTTTTGGATATTTTCTTCCTCCTCAGGCAGGGTGGTTAGTACAGGTTCGGCATAGACAGGTAAATTTTTTGTAGGCAGGTATTAGGTTTTAGAAAATGTTCAAGCCGGGTTTGGTGGCTCAGCCTATAATCCCGCACCTTTGGGAGGCTGAGGTGAGTGGATTGCCTGAACCCGCGGGTTCGAGACCCGCCTGGGCAGCGAGACCTCATCTCTACAATAAATCAAGAAATCAGCCGGGTGTGGTAGCGCATGCCTGTAATTCCGGCTACTTGGAAGGCTGAGGCGGAAGGATCGCCGGAGCCCAGCGGGTCGAGGCTGCGGTGGCCGGGAGCGGCCACTGCACTCCAGTCTAGGCGACAAAG
>NW_007097985.1:227669-228182 GCF_000164805.1 Carlito syrichta | reverse complement strand
TGATTTTTTGATTTATTGTAGAGATGAGGTCTCACCAAGTTGCCCAGGCAGGTCTTGAACCCACCGGCTCAAGCAATCCACTCACCTCAGCCTCCCAAAGTGCTGGGATTACAGGCTGAGCCACCGAGCCCGGCTCAGATATTTTTCTTATTACATCTGTACTGCAGGCCAAGCTAGGATGTGGACCTGCCAGTCCACCTCACCCCCTTAGCCAATCAAAAGAAAATGAGCCAGGTGCGGTGGCTCGTGCCTGTAATCCCAGCACTTTGGGATGCGGAGGTGAGAGGATTGCCTGAGCCCAGGGGTTGGAGATCAGCCTGGGCAATTTGGTGAGACCTCATTTGTACCATAAATGGAAAAATTAGCCAGGCGTGGTGGCGCACGCCCTGCAGTTTCAGCTACTTGGAAGGCTGAGGCAGAAGGATTGCCTGAGTCCAGCATGTCAAGGCTGCAGTGGCCATGAGCATGCCATTGCACTCCAGCCTGAGTGACAGAATGAGGGGCTGATAAAAA
>NW_007097985.1:224136-227649 GCF_000164805.1 Carlito syrichta | reverse complement strand
TGAAAAAAAAAAAAAAAAAAATCAGCCAGGCATGGTGGTGCATGCCTGTAGCCCCAGTTATTTGGGAGACTGAGGTGAGAAGGTCACTTGAGCCCAGGAGTTTGAGGCTATGGTGGGTTATGATGGTGCCACTGCATTCCAGCCTGGGCGACAAAGCAAGATCCCTTCCCTAAAAATAATAACTGCCAGGGGCAGTGGCTCATGCTTGCAATCCCAGCACTTAGAGAAGCTGAGGCAGGAGGATTGCTTGAGCCCAGGGGTTTGAGTCCAGCGTGGGCAACAAAGTGAGACCTCGTTTCTGTAAAAAAATCAAATTAGCAAGGTATGGTGGCACACACCTGGAGTTCCAGCTCCTCAGGAGACTGAGGTGGAAGGATTGCCTGAGTCTAGGAGGCTGAGACTGTGGTGAGCTGGGATTGTGCCACTGCACTTCAGTCTGGTTGACAGAGTGAAACCCCAGCTCAAATAAGAAGGAGAAGGAGAAGGAGAAGAAGAACAGGTGCTAAGCCAAGAGATTGGATGTTGAGAGCCCAGGCTTCCTCCCAACTCGACCCTTAGAATCTGGCAGCCACCCAGGTTTTTCCCACTTTCCCAGGAGGTGTGATCAGCTCAGGAGGAAACGCCCGAAGATATGACTTTCGGGGTCCTACCAGCAAATGACTCAGCCGCATCACTCACAGTGAGAGTCACGTGACAAGCCCTGCCCGTGCTTGGAGCCTCCGACATGCTCCCTAGTCCCTACTCTTACATATGAGCAGAACATACAGGGAATTCTGGGAAATTCTCAAACATGAGAAAGAAAGACCGCCCCCCAAAATCAACCCACCAGTGAAAGCATACAGAAACAAAGCAGGGGCGATGCCGGGTGGAGAATGGCACAAAACAGGTGGGCTCTTTGACTAGACCCTGAAATGAGTTTCAGAGCGGCCAGCAAAGTTTTGAAACAAAGTTTATTAGTGAGAAGAAGAGGGGGAAGGAGCTGACATGGATGAGTCTTTTGAAAAAAGACCCGCCCTTTTATTCTCAACTAAAAGCCAGATATTCTTCCAAAACAATTAATATGCTAATGAGGATAGAGCACAGGTAACCACCACTCTCTTCACCTCTGATGGGAGGAAGGGTGGTCTTATGATCACTTCTGTGGTTTTGATCAGTTAAGGGAACATGAAGGAATTTTAGTGATTAATGTGCTAAACCATGAGCTCAAAGTTTGGGCTGTCCTATTCTTACATCTGATGGCATTTTCTTTCTTTTTTTTTTTTTGAGTTGGAGTCTCTGTCACTCAGGCTGGAGTGCAGTGGCACACTCACAGTCACTGCAGCCTTTAATTTATTGTAGAGACGAGGTCTTGCCATGTTGCCCAGTCTGGTCTGGAATCCCTGGGCTCAGGCAATCCTCTTGTCCCCACCTCCTAGTGCTGGGATTCTAGGCATGAGCCACGGCACCCAGCCAACTAATTTATTTTTCTTCTAATTTCTTGTATAGACAGGGGTCTTGCTGTATGACCCAGACTGGTCTCGAACTCCTGGCCTCAAGCGATCCTCCCACTTCAGCCTCCCAAAGTGCTAGGATTACAGGTGTGAGCCACTGTGCTCTGCCTAATGCCCCTGTTTTCTTTTTTCTTTTTTTTTAGTTGGAGTCTCACTCGGTCGCCCAGGCTGGAGTGCAGCGGCCGCTCCCGGCCACTGCAGCCTCGATCCACTGGGCTCCGGCGATCCTTCCGCCTCAGCCCTCCAAGCAGCTGGAACTACAGGCGCACGCTACCACGCCCGGCTAATTTTTGATTTATTGTAGAGATGAGGTCTCGCCAAGTTGCCCGGGTGGGTCTCGAACCCGCAGGCTCAGGCAATCCGCTCACCTCAGCCTCCCAAAGGTGTGGGATTACAGGCTGAGCCACCGAGCCCGGCTATGCCCCTGTTTTCTATCTACCATTCCCTGGGCTGGGTCTGGGACTCCCAATTTTACTCTCCAAGAACGTCTCCAAGTTTCTGCCTGGGCAGATGGGGAGTAGGGATTGGTTAGCTTCTCAAACACTGCCAGGAGGGCCTGGTGCCCTGGATTCCGGCCTCCATTGCCAGCTTGGAAGTTGCTTTCTAGGCAGTGTTTTCCACACCTGTCTCTGTTCTTCCAGCTTCTAGAACTTTGTGCTGCTGCCTCTTCCTCCACATTCCCCACCCTCATGGATGTGTTTTCAGAAGTTCCCTCCTCTGTCTTAATCTGGGGTTTGGGAGCAGAAGTCACTGTCTCGGCCCAGAGGCCCTCACTGTGTAGATCGTTATGAAGACCAGGCTGACCTCAGAGGTCACACATGGGGTGGGAGGACACGGAGCTGAAGCGGGGAGGGCAGAGCCAGGATTTCCTCTCAGGCTGCTGTCATCCAGGCCCGGTTCATGGCCTCTGGGGTGCCCCATCCTCCTTGTCCGGACCTCTGGGCAGGCAGGAGTCATGGGGTCGATTCCCAGAATCCCAGGGTCAGGGAGGCCAGGGCCAGGGCCGGGTTGCCAGACAAACAGATCAAAGGTGAGAGGAGCAGCCGCAGACCAGGTCTGGCCGACCGGACGGACACAGCATGAGGTGGGTGGGAGCCCGCAGCGCCTGGCGGGGAGAAGAGCGGACAGCAGGCCTGGGCCTCACCCTCCCCTGCCCTGCCGCAGGCTGCTCGTCCTCCTGAGCCTGCTGTGGGGTCTGGCCGCCAGCCCCCCTGGACCTGCTCGTCCTCCTGGGCCTGCAGCGTGGCCCAAGCCCGTGTTTGGGCGCCTGGCGTCCCCCGGCTTCCCAGGGGACTACGGCAATGACCAGGAGCAGCGCTGGGCCCTGACGGTGCCCCCTGGGTTCCGCCTGCGTCTCTACTTCACCCACTTCGACCTGGAGCTCTCTCATCTCTGCGAGTATGACTTCGTCAAGGTGCCAGCGGCGGGTGACCTCTGGGGTCAGGGGCTTCCCCAAGGACTGGCTGGGCTAGGGGCCTTGGGGAGCAGGGGACGCCCCGGACCGGGAGGGAGGGCAGAACTGGGCCTTGTCTTTCCTCCCCGTGACCCCCGACCTCACAGCTGAGCTCGGGGACCGAGGTGCTGGCCACGTTGTGCGGGCGGGAGAGCACGGACACGGAGCGGGCGCCGGGCAACGACACCTTCTACTCGCACGGATCCAGCCTGGACGTCACCTTCCGCTCCGACTACTCCAACGAGAAGCTGTTCACGGGCTTCGAGGCCTTCTATGCGGCGGAAGGTGAGCCGAGCGAGGGCCCATCTGCAGCCGGGGTGGCCTTGACTTAGGCCAGGCCTCCGGTGTCCCCACCTCTCCTGGGCCCAGGGTTCTGCATCATACACAGCACACATAACACCATGATCTCCACCACGAGGCCTGAGCCCACCTCTGGGCTAAGCCACATTGCCGCTGATGAAACAGGGACCAAGATTCCTTCACAGATGGGTAGGTGAGGCACCCCGCGGGATGCTGCCGAGGACGCGCAGAGCTTGAGTTCTTTTTTTTTTTTTTTGAGTTGGAGTCTCA
>NW_007097985.1:220477-224096 GCF_000164805.1 Carlito syrichta | reverse complement strand
CCCGCGGGCTCAGGCAATCCACTCACCTCAGCCTCCCAAAGGCATGGGACTACAGGCTGAGCCACCGAGCCCAGCTAAGAGCTTGAGTTCTGATCTTGGCCCTGCAGAGACCCGCTGTGTGGCCATGGGCAAGTGCTCAACCTCTCTGTTCCTTAGGAGGCTGCTGCAAGAGTTCAGCTGGTCCCTTCACTAGCTGGTGGCCTTGGACAGGACACTGAGCCCCTCGCTGGTTTAAGAGGTGGCATTTGTGTCTCCCTCCTAGAGCCCAGGGTGGCTTCAGTGACCCAAGGCCCGTAAGGTGCTTGGCCAAGCACCAGCCTGCCTCGGGACACCAGGCTGCCTCCCAGGTCCGCCACGGAGGTCACTGGTCTCTAGAGTCCGAGGCCAGGCTGGAGCACGGTCCCACTCTTGCCCTCCTGACCGCTGGCCTGGCCTGCCTCTTCCCAGACATCGACGAGTGCCAGGTGCCCCCGGGAGCGGCACCCGCCTGTGACCACCACTGCCACAACCACCTGGGCGGCTTCTACTGCTCCTGCCGCGTGGGCTACACGCTTCACCGCAACGGGCACACCTGCTCGGGTGAGCGAGGCCGTGGAGCCCAGGGGCCCGCCCTGCCCCAGGGCACATGGCTGTTCTGCCCGGGGTGGGGACACCTGGGACCCAGCCTGCCCGGCACTTCCAGGCCTGCTCCCTGCCCCGTCTCTGAGCCCCTCCCTGCACCCCCTCCCTGCACCATCTGTTCACGTCCGAGCTCCTCCCACCCGGGACTCTGGGCTCACCCCCACCCACTCTTCTGCCTCTGGGGACCCATCAGCATCGTTGGGTCCCCAGAGAGCCTCTGGCCCCATCTGGGCTCAGACAGCCACTTCCTTCCTTGGGCAGCTGCTGCCAGTTCCTGGGGTGGGAGTGTTGGGACCTGAGCCTGACCCCTCTGGCCAAGTTGGGCTCCCAGGGCTGCCCCCTCCAGAGACTTTGGGGTGAGGGGCAGACACGCTCAAAGCTGCGCATCCCAGGGGGCCACCCCCTTCCCAGGAGAACGACCCCTTCCCAGGAGGCTGACCTCTCCCCAGGAGACTGACCCCTTCCCAGGAGGCCGACCCCTTCCCAGAAGCCCTTTGCCTTCCGCCATGGGGCCCCCACCTCTGCGTCTGAGAATTAGCCGGTGTCCTAGGGAGTGGGCAGCCCCATCCAGCTGGAGCTGACCCTGGCTCCCTCACTTGGTGTCTCTCCCACGGTGTCTCTCCCTGTCTCTCTGATGTCTCTTCCAGCACAGAGCTTCTAGCCTCCCTGCAGCTCCGGCCTCCTCAAGGGCCAGAAGCAGAGCAAGCCCCTCTGGCCACAGCTCTGGGTTAGGCCAGGATGGCTGCGGCCGGCGGCTGGCCCTGTTCTCCCACCCACGGACCCCATAATAAACCCGGCTCCACTTCCGCTTGCTGCCTTGTCTCTGGGGGTGGGCGGGGCGGGTGGCAGTGTGTGCCGGGCCTTCTCTTCTCTCCGTCTCCCCTCTGAGCAGCCCTCATGAAGCCCAGCTGGGTGGGAGCCCCCATGGGAAGCAGGCTGCTTGGCCAGAAGGGTTTGCTCTGGCCCCCCACTTTGAAGACAGGGCACGGGGGTCCGGAGAGGGGGAGGTTGGCCTGGGTTCACTGAGGGGGAATGTGCTTTCCCCACCGGGTCCCCGGAGGCTGCGCCTGGAGCACCCCCTGTCCGGGGCTGGCCTAGGGGAGCCTGATCCAGAGCCAGAGATCCAAGGAGTATTCGCTAAGGGGCGGTCTGGTCCCCAAATCCAGGGGAAGTCCCTGTGTCCCACCTGGAGAATGGAACCCCTGAGAAGGCGGGCAGTGCTGGAACGCCCCCCTTCCTGGAAGCCTTTGGCTCGAATGCCCGTTCCTTCCATCCTTCCTCCACAGCCGGGGCGGGGGTGGTGGGATGTGGCCGTGCCCTCCTGGAGTGTGGACAGAGCCAGCTGTTCCCGTGAGGAAGGGCACTGGGCTGGGCTATGATCACGGTGACTTGAACGTCCCTGAACTTTCCTCAGGGAAGGAGGTGAGGAGAGGCGGGGAGGCCCCTGCAAACTGCTCCCCGCCCTCTGCCCTGGGATGGGGGTGGGGATGCCGGGCCGGTCCCGGCTGGGTGCAGGCTGGGGACCCCTGGTGGATAAACTTGGGAATTGCTGGGACCGGAGTGGGGAATCTGGGGAAAGTCAAAAGGCCTCTAGGCTCGTGGCGGCGCTCCCCCTCCTCCCCAAATCCCTGGAGGCCGAGTCTCCCTTTCTTCTTCCAGCACCCACTTCCCCCGGCAGAGTCTGGCCTCTCATGCCTTCCCCAGCAGGGCTGTGACTCCGGCTAGTGTGCCCCTGCTCTGGGGAACTTCCACCTCAGCCCAAATGCCACCTGTTCCAGCGGAGGCCTCGAAGCAAGAGTCTTGGCATCAGGGTGGGGTGTTAGGTTTCTGGTGAGGCCTTGGGCTGGCCGCATGCAGGGCCCTGGCCAGACCAGGGACGCAGATGTCCCAGCCTCGCCCCTGTCCTCACAGCCTGCTCCCCAGGGGCCGCCTGCCCGCTGTCTGAGGCTGGCAGAGGGGGTACGGGGTCATACCTCCCATCCTCCCTCCTCCCAGCCCTGTGCTCAGGCCAGGTCCTCACCGAGCGGTCCGGGATGCTCAGCAGCCCTGAATACCCGCAGCCGTACCCCAAGCTGTCCAGCTGCACTTACAGCATCCGCCTGGAGGAGGGCTTCAGCGTCATCCTGGACTTCGTGGAGACCTTCGACGTGGAGATGCACCCTGAAGCCCAGTGCCCCTACGACTCCCTCCAGGTCTGACTCCTGGACCCTCCCCCTCAGCCCGGCCACACCTTCCTTCCTGCAGCACCGCTCCCACCCCCCCTGCAGACTCTCCATGGGGTCCAAGCCAGGCGGAGGCTTGAGGGTGAGGGAGCCATGGGGGGGCCGCCGTGTGCTGGATTGGCCACATCAGCTGGCCCTGAACTGCTGAGCCCAGGCTGAACCCCTGGCAGCAGGTCCTGAAGTTTCCCGGGCCTCCTGCTTTTCAGATTCAAACCGACAAAAAGGAATATGGCCCATTTTGTGGGAAGACGTTGCCCCGTAGAATTGAAACAAAGAGCAACGTCGTGACCATCACCTTTGTCACCGATGAGTCTGGGGACCACACAGGCTGGAAAATCCACTACACGAGCACAGGTGGGCGAGGGGCCTCAGGTCCAGGCAGAAAGTTCAGAGCTCCCATCTCATCAAGCCTGTCAGGGAGCTACGTGGGAGGGAACTCCCTCCGGGTCAGACCTGGGAAGAGGGACCGGCCCTAGGTAGGTGGTCTGCGAGGCAGTGGTCCTCCAAGGGAGAGAACAACTTTCTATCCTCCTTCTTTCCAGCCACTCAACCACCAATCCACCGTCCTTTTATCCCCTCATTCTTCCACCCTCCCACCCATCCACCCATCCACTCATCCACCCATCCACCCATCCATCCACCTACTCTTTCTTTCTTTTCTTTTTGAGTTGGAGTCTCACTCCGTCGCCCAGACTGGAGTGCAGTGACCGCTCCCGGCCACCGCGGCCTCGACCCGCTGGGCTCCGGCGATCCTTCCGCCTCAGCCTTTCCAAGTA